>NC_089781.1:28274540-28297040 GCF_040412425.1 Macrobrachium rosenbergii
AAAATATCGTCAACATATCTATACCACTTTAAAGGAGTATAAATGATATTAGGTATATATCGTTTTTCAAAGAATTCCATGTACAAGTTTGAGAGGAGTGGGGATAAAAGGTTGCCCATTGCCATTTCAATGTAAATTCAGTATTTATAGGAAACCAACCAACTTATGTCCATTTTTATTCAGGCCATCACCTTAAAATCAAAATATCAATATTTTCCTCTATGTTTTTACGAGCCTTGCGCATTGTCAGTCCCCAGTATTTGGATAAAGAAATTGAATACATAAAAAAAAATAGAGACAGATTTATGTTATCGTTCACATATACTAGATATTTGTTATAACAAAGCCCACAAAAAGTTTTATAGTGAAAGTAACATGAAGAAAGAAACCCCTAAGAACATTGTTAGCTTGCCTTATTTTAGTGGTTTTGAAAACATAAAATCATTGTTAAAACCTTTTAATGTAAACCTCGTTTTTTCTTATAATAACATACTCAAAAGAATGTTAATAAAAAATAGCCCTACAGAAAACAACAACATAATATATAAAATTCCATGTTTGGACTGCCCCTCTTTTTATATTGGCCAATCTAGCAAAGATTTAGATTACGTATTAAGCAACATAAGTATTCAGTCAAAACTGGACAAGCATCCAATGCTATATTCATTCATTTAAGTGAAAACTCTCACAGGATAAATTGGACTGAAAGTTCAGTGATTGCCAGATCGAAAGATTTCTCTTCAAGAAATCTATTGAGTCGGCTATTATCCAGCTTACTTCCAGTTGTAATTTTAATCTTAGCCTGGCATGTATTATTTGGACCCTGTATTAGAAAAATGTTCAAGAATACCTAAAAGATAAAATCACTGACTTAATTACAAGTTAGTTACTTGATATATATTTTCTATATATCCGTATGTTTAATATAATTTTTTATTTGTAAAAATGTTCACCTTGCAAAAAGTTATTATTGTTTACAAAAAAAAGAGAATTATTTTGTTGTACTAAAAAATTTTTTAGGTGGTCAGTCACGACCCTGTATAATCTTTTAATTGTCCTGTTCCTGCTTCTGAACGGTTGATCCTAATCCTTTGTAAAACCTCTTAAATATTTAATCCAGTTTTGTCAGTTCTACTAATTCTTCAATTGTGTTGGATTCCAGGTACATATGTTTCCTTTATAATCCCCATCTATCATTTATATGAGCTTTCTTTGTAAACATACTTTTACAATTCTTCAGTCTGCTAAGTAAAGGACCTAGCGTCGAAAGGCCTCGCAGCACTCCAGTGTTTCCATTTCCTTCATTGGATTTTATCTTTATTTATATATATATATATATATATATATATATATATATATATATATATATATATATATATATATATATATATATGCATATATGTATATATGTATTATATATATATATATATATATATATATATATATATATATATATATATATCTATATGCATATATGTATATATGTATATATATATATATATATATATATATATATATATATATATATATATATATATATATATATATATATAATATATATAGGCCTATAAATGCAGGACGCTTTGCGATCAAATACCATCTAATTCAAATAAGAAAGTTTAAATACCTAACAGCTTAAAATTTTGACATATCTGGCCATATTACTGTCTAACTAAAAAACTGATTATTAATAGTCTTAACTCTAACTTAAATTCAACAGTGTATTAATTAATCTTTTTCTACGTTAATGAAATTACAAACTATATTCAAAGAGTAATTTGCTGTGAAATATTTATGTGAATCTGTTTTTTCCAAGTCTTCGAATCGTGATCACGTGAGACAAAAAAAAAATCATACCTCTCCATCCCAATTTACTCTTTTTATTATACCAAATTTAAATGTCTTCGCTGCATCTGAAAGCCTTTTAAAGAGATTGGAATAATGATTGATTGGCTCTTTGTTAAAAAGCAGACGTCGTTTTATGGGCCTACAAGTGAAAATGAATATGTTTTGACAGGGGGAAAGAAAAGGAGAATACAGTATAATATACATTTATAATGAAGAAATCCAATTTCTTCTTAAGCTATAAAATGAGGATTAATCTTCCGGTGAAATCAGATATTTAATTTTAAATAACTGGTAACATGACTTTTTTGTTTAAGAACGAAGTAAGGACATTACACAAATGCGGTAAATGCTACTTCACCTCTCTATACCATTACAGAACCAATGATTCTCATAACAAAAACAACGGATGAAATAAAAATTTTTAGATTTCTTATTTGTGGAGAAAACACACTGAAATGCAGTTAGCTTGCCCAGGTAGTTACTTGGGTGCAGTTGCCCTCAGGTTCCAACTTCTTTTATGACTTGTATGGTCTAGTGGGCAGCGCCCTTGCCTTTCAACTGAAAGACCTGGGTTCGACCCTGATGTGAGTCAGAAATTTATTTCTGTTCCGCACGTGATTGCGTGTAGATTATTTCTATTTTATTCACTCAGAAGGGATAATTCAAATGAAATGCTGTCAATTGGGCCATTGCTGAGTCGGGAAGTTGGGGAAAACACGCTGGTATGCAAGCAGTTAGCTTATCCAGGTAGTTCCTTGGGTGCAGTTGCCCTCAGGATCCAACTTCTTTCATGACTTCTATGGCCAAGTGGGAAGCGCCCTCCTTTCAATTGAAAGACCTGGGTTCGATACTGATGTGAGTCAGAAATTTATTTCTGTTCCACACGTGATTGTGTGTTGATTATTTCTATCTGATTATATATATATATATATATATATATATATATATATATATATATATATATATATTCATGATATTATCTTTAAAATGTATATCTTTCCTTGATTTTGATATATTTACTGTTATAGTTATAATTTATACTGTGTAATAATAATAATTGCTGAAATGTCGTATGTAGTGTAATGTCAGATCTCACAAGAATTAGTGATTTGGATAACTTAACAGCATAATTTAGAATTAATAATACATTTCTAATAGTAACGTAGTATATCAGCAACATGTGTGTGTGGTAGCTAGCACTTGTTTTGCTTCAATTGTCATCTTGAAAGATAGCATGTTGACAGGTTAGGATAACAGTTGAGTCATGTAAAATTTTTGTCTCTTGAGAAAAAGATGAATGATTTCGCAATGTTACGTGTATTGTTCTGATCGCGTCCCATACGATTTTATATTCAGTCACGTACACCTTTTTGAGAGTAAAAGCACCTCTCGATTGATTACGTCATATTTTGTAAGATTGCATAGCTCTAATCACGTATTGTTCTAATGCGTTAGTTTTGGCCCCAAAATGTTTTGCCTTAATAATGACATAATTCTATGAAGGTTTTGCTTCTAGCTTGAATAAAAAAAATTTGCTCATTCTGATTTCAGAGACCTTTCATGTGGTTCTCTCTCTCTCTCTCTCTCTCTCTCTCTCTCTCTCTCTCTCTCTCTTTATCTCTCTCTCTCTCTCTCTCTCTCAAAAGAGAGAAGTTGTTAATGTAAAATATTTGTGTGGTGATTAGTCTTAGCTTTTGAGATCTAATAGTACCAGTAACAAGTGCATATATTCATAATAATACCTAACAAAAAAGTGTGCTTTGTGAATCTCGGGCAGCTGCATTTGGAGTAAATTTTGTGAAAGTTTTCACAAGCTTGTAAGGTAAAGTGAATTTTACTTATTTTTACCATGGTAAAATAAGGCATATTAAGGGAGTTTTGCCTTAGTGAAATTGTTTTTAGTAAATACTGTGTACTTTTGTGTGTTCTTGCGTTTACAATATCTTTATTTTTCACATTTTTTATAGTGGCGATTTAACATTTATTTACCTAGCTATTAAAGTGTTTCTTAATAATTTAAAATTACATACTTGATTTAATTTTCATTTACTTAGATTTTCTTTTCAAAGCTGAAGTATTTCTGAATAATTTAAATTTTGCTTGATTAATTCAATTTCTTGATAAATTAACCTTTGTAATTTAACTCAAGAATTAATTAAATTTTGTGTTGTTTTCAAGTAATAGTAAATTTTTTTCAGATTGTGAACCTCTAATTATAAATTTTGAATTTAAAAATAAATTTTTGTATTTAAAATCTTTAAAAACAGTGTTTCATTTATTGGTCACCAGTGAATAGGATTAATTGTGTGCATAAGGCAAAGTGATAAACATGTTTTGTTCCTTTAGTTTTGCTGAAGTGAGTTAAGACCTGGGAACAGTTAAAGTTGTTCGATGGAGTGATGCCCTTTTACTTTAGTATATTTCTTGTTTAACTGTTGATACCTCACACTTATTTTGATGAACTTAGTCTGACTTTTCACATGATTAATAAGCTTTTTAAAGGATCACTGTTGCCTTTCGAGTACTCAGTCATAATTTTATCGTTATGAGAGCTCAGGCATCTGGCTGAAGTGAGGTAAAATTTTGAATTCTGTGATTAGTTGTGTAATAACCAGGTACTTAGAACTCATCGTGACAATAAGAGTTTTGGTGCCCAGACCCGGGAACAAAACAAAATATCACTCTGGTTTATGGTATATATTGGTATTGTTAGGGATAGCTTTTTGATAGGAGAGTGACCACATAGTTATATTTTGCATTTTATTGTGAATTATTTAGTTGAGTAACTTAGAGAAAATGTCTCTGTTCAATGTTCAAGAGTTTTTAGCAGCTCCATCCATCCAAGAGTTGTCTGAATCCAACCTGACCATGATGCAGTGGACTGCTTTAGCAGAGGCACATGGGGGAAATGTGTCTTGTGGTATGATTAAGGCACAAATCAGATGCATTGCAGTCCAAGCATTGATGGACTCTGGTAAAATAACTGATGAAGATGAGTTAGTTTTAGCACAAGAGTTGTTGAATGCAGCTGGGGCAGAGTTTATAAATAGGCAAGAGGAACTGAAAGCTAACATTGAGTCTGAGATACAGAAAAAAAAGTGATGCAGAAGCAGAGCTTAGATGCATAGAAACAGAAGAAAGTTTGATTATGCTGAAAATGCAGGCAGAAAGAGAAAGAGAGGACAGAGAGAAAGAGAAAGAAAAAATGGAAGAAGAAAGAGAAAAAGTAAGACATGAAAGGGAGATGGAGTTAATAAAAGCTCGATCCACATTACCTGTAACACTGTCTAACCCTACCCAAGGTAATTCGGACCCTGTATTTGATGTAGTAAGAATACAGAAGTTAATTCCAAAGTTTACAGAAGAAGCTCCAGATGAGTTTTTTGATCACTTTGAAAAAGTGGCTTCAGGTATGGGATGGCCAGAAGATAAATGGTCAGTCTTGTTACAGAGTGTTTGCATAGGTAAAGGAAGAAGTGTTTATTTAGCCTTATCAGCTGATCAAGGTAAAGGAAGAAGAGTTTATTTAGCCTTATCAGCTGATCAGTGTAAAGATTACAAGGAACTGAAACATAATGTGCTACAAGTTTACCATATGACCCCTGAGTATTACAATGAAATATTCAAATCTTTAAGAAAGGATGATGCGATGACTTTCTTGGATTAAGCCTACAAAGTAAGATGCTTCACACAATGGGTGGAGGATGCTAAAGTTAAATCTATGGACGAACTTGAGGAGCTGGTAGTCCTAGAGCAATATCTTATAGGAATTCCAAAATACATAAGAGTCTATTTAAGAGAGAGAGAGGTTATGAAACTTGACAAAGCTGCTACACTGAGTGAGGATTATAATATAATAAGTAGCAAAAGGAACTATAATATCAAGTACCAGAGCCAACAATGCACAAGTTTTAGGTCTTATCCAAATTTCAGGAACATTACTACTGGAAATCATTCTAGTAGTAATACCAATACAAAGCCAGGTTATACCCTCAGCAATCGAATGTTAAATCCTCATCATCCAGTTTCTCAAGAGAAATACAAAAGACTAATGTTGTCTGCTTCAAGTGTGGAAGAGCAGGACACTACAGTCAAGACTTATCAGACACAACAGCAGACCAAGCCAGTTGGCCAAGTGGTTAAAGGTGACCAGGTGCAAATTTAATATCCATGAAGGCACGCTGGAAACTCAAGGAGGGATTGTGCAGGTACCAGTCAAGGTATTACATGGCACGGGGAGTAACCATAGTGTGGTAGTTCATGATGTTCACCCACAGTTGGAGAAGAATCTCACAGGAGATTCACTTATTTTGAAGGGTATAGGAGGAGAAGAGGTAACTCCTATATGCCTCTTGCACCTGTCGTGTGAATTGGTGACAGGGAATGTTGATTTTGCTGTAAAGGACTCACTAGCTCTTGAAGATGTGCATGTTTTACTGGGTAATGAAGCAGGTGGTGTACCATTTGTTCCTTGTCCTATAGTGACAGACAAACAGTTGAGGATTAGTCCTATGGTAGGTTTAGAGAGGAATAACCCCAACCTGTTTCCAAGTTGTGTAACTACCGGGAGTATGAAGAGAATTGCATCTGGAAGTGAAGAAACTGGGAATTTACCTGCACCAGACGAATAAAGTGAAGGATCTTTGAGCTTAGAAGAGCTGTTCCAGGAAAGTGAAGTTTCCACTAGTGATAACAATGAAGAGATTTCCCAAAAAGAAGAAGAACATGTTGTTACTGAAGAGACTCAGAGTAGTCAGAGTGTTCCTGAAGACAGTAGTGAAACTACAGTAGCAGAGTTAGTAGATATGGAGAGTTCAGCCTTTGAAGTTGGTCAAGTGACTAAAGAGAAGCTAATAGAAGAAGGATACAACATTGGCTGATTTGTTCTTCAGAGTTGTTCATCAAGAAGAGATGCAACAAACTCCTACCTGTTATTATCTGAAGGAAGGATTGCTAATGAGGAGGCATCGGCCTGCAGATAAACCAGGAAATGCTGAATGGGATGAATATCATCAAATTCTGATTCCATATCCATTGAGGAAGCAAGTGGTAGCAGTAGCACACAAATCTGGACATACGGCAATCAGGAAGACTATTGAGAAGATTATGAAGTATTTTTTCTGGCCTGGACTTCACAAGGATGTTAGCAGGTTTTGTAGAGAGTGTCACACCTGCCAGACAGCTGGAAAACCAAATGAAACCATTCAGAAAGCCCTCTACAACCCATAGAAGTTAGAGGAGAACCCTTTAGCAAGGTGACTGTAGAAGTGGTTGGGCAGCTTCAGAGAATGAAGAAAGGAAATGAATGTCTGTTAACATTAATGTGTCCTGTCACAAGGTATCCTCAGGCAATTCCTGTAAGAAGTATAAGTGCCAAAGTAACTGCTGAGAAGTTGGTGGGCTTTTTCTCCAAGTTTGGAATCCCAGTAATTGTGCAAAGTGATAGAGGAACGAGCCTTACTTCAAAATTGTTCCATGATGTGATGAACTTGTTAGGAGTAAAACAACAGTTATCAACTGCTTATCATCCAGAGACACAAGGAGCCTTGGAAAGGTTCCACCAGACATTGAAAAGTATGTTAACAAAAATTGTTATGAGTAAGGAGGAGAATGAGATGCTGATTTACCCTTAGTGTTGTTTGAAGTTATGAATGCTTATCAAGAAAGTTTGGGATGTTCACCTAATGAGATGATTTTGGTCGAGAAGTGAGAGGTCCTTGATGATTCTTGCAGAGAATTGGGAATCAAGCTAAGATGAAATCCAAGGAGAATATGTGAAAAACTTGAGGAAAAGGTTAAGAGAAATTAGAACATTTTCTTTAGAAAATCTGAAAATAAATCAAGAGAAAATGAAGAGAAGATATGATGCTAAGACTAAGCTAAGAAGTTTTAGTATTCTTACCAGTGAAAAGATTTCCCCTTACCAACAAATTTCAAGGTCTTTACAAGATAATAGAGAAGTTAAATGATCGAACTTATGTGATTGAAACACCAAGAAGAAGGAAACAACAGTGGAAGATACATGTGAATCTTTTGAAACCTTACTTCTCAGAGGCTAAAACTGAAACAGTGTCAATAACACAGACAACTTCATCTACAGAGGATGAAGAAGGCTATGAACTGGGAGCAGAAAGCAAGATGAAAAATTCTTCCATACTGGAAAATTTGGAGGATAAATTAAAACATCTGGGTGTTGAGCAAAGTAGTGAATTAAGTGAAGTGATTAGAAGTTTCCCTGAAATTTTTACAGATGTACCTAGGCTTACCGATCTGACAAAGCATGAGATAAAGACCAGAGAAGATGGAAAACCTTTTAAACAGAGAGCATATCATTTATCACCTTTTCATAAAGATGTTTTGAAGAAAGGAGTGGAGTATTTATTGCAGCATGGATTAGCAGAACCCAGTTCAAGTCATTACAGCTCTCCGTGTGTGTTAGTGAAGAAACCAGATGGCTCATTTAGGATGTGTACTGATTATAGGAAACTGAATTCCATCAGTGTGGCTGACAATTATCCCTTGCCTCTAATGGATCAATTACTTGATAATATTGGGCAAGCCAAGTTTGTTTCCAAGATATACCTGTTGAAACGTTATTAGCAAATTCCTTTAGATGAGAATGCTAAATTGCTGTCAGCTTCCATTACTCCTTTTGGACAGTATCAATACACTGTTTTGCAGTTTGGTCTGATGAATGCACCTGCAACATTCCAACAAGTGATGGATCAACTGCTAGGATCCATAGGAGTGGGTGTATATCTTGATGACATAGTGATTTATTCTACAACATGGGAAGAACATCTGAAGACGCTAATGTAGAAAGTATCCGTACGGCTACCCCTCTACTACCAGGAAAAAATTACAAATATTTTTGGGCATGGCTGGATTTTATCTCCGATTCTGCCTGAATTTCCCAGCAATAGTAGCTCCCTTAACTGAGTTAACCAGTCCGAAAACAAAGTTTGCTTGCACTCCAGAATGTCAAGAATCATTTGAGAAGTTTAAAGCCATGTAACTTCAAGACCAGTACTTCAAGCTCCAGACTTCAATAAGAAGCTTGTAATACAAGCTGATGAATCTGACTGTAGAATTGGAGCTGTTCTACTTCAAGATGACAGCAGTATTCTACATCCAGTTTTTTTTTTGTCTTCAAAGTTGAAAAAACATCAGAAAATTTATTCCACCATAGCATTGAAAAAGTTTGAAGTGTATGTGAACAGGCCCAAGAATGAAGAAATTTTAGTGTTGTCTGACCACAATCCCCTCTCATTCATTAGTAAAATGAAAAACCAGGACCAGAGACTCACCAGGTGGTCTTTGTACCTACAATTGTATAATGTAAAAACAGAGCATATTTCTGGTAGGAATAATATAGTTGCAGATTATTTATCCTGTTATGAATCATTGGATTTAAACCGGGATAAACAATCTTCTGGGGGGAGGAATTTCATGATATTGTCTTTAAAATGTATATCTTTCCTTGATTTTGATATATTTACTGTTCTAGATATAATTTATTCTATGTAATAATAATTGTTGAAATACTGTATGTAGTGTAATGTCAGATCTCACAAGAATTAGTGATTTGGATAACTTAACGGAGTAATTTAGAGTTAACAATATGTTTTTAATAGTAATGTAGTATATCAGCAACATGTGTGTATGTACTAGCTAGTGCTTCGTTTTGCTTTGATTATCATTGCAAAAGATAACGTGTTGACAGGTCGGGATACCAGTCGAATCGTGTAAAATTTTTGTCTCATATGAGAAAAAGACGAATGGTTTCGCAATGTTACATGTACTGTTCTGATTGCATTCCATACAATTTTCTGTTCAAGTCACGTACACCTTTTTGAGAGTAAAAGCACATGTCTCAATTGATTACGCTATGTTTTGTAAGATTGCATTGCTCTAATTGCGTATTGTTCTAATGCGTTAGTTTTGGCTGCAAAATGTTTTGCCTTAATAATAACGTAATTCTATGGGAGTTTTGCTTCTAGCTGGAATCATAAAATTTGCTCATTCTGATTTCAGAGACCTTTCATGTGGCTCTCTCTCTCTCTCTCTCTCTCTCTCTCTCTCTCTCTCTCTTCAAAAGAGAGAAGTTGTTAACATGAAGTATTTGTGTGGTCATTAGTCTTAGCTTTTGAGATCTGATAGTAGTGGTGACAAGTGTATACATTCATAACGGCACCTAACAAAAAAGCATATTTTTTAATCTCGAGCAGCTGCATCTGGAGTAAATTTTGTGAAAGTTTCACAAGCTTGTATAATAAGGTATATTAAGGCATATTAAGGGATTTTTGCCTTAGTGAAATTGTTTTTGGTAAATCTTTTGTGTATTTTTGTGTGTTCTTGTGTTTGCAATCTCTTAATTTTTCACATTTTATATAGTAGTGATCTAACATTTATTTAATTAGCAATTTAACATTGCATACTTGATTTAATTTTCATTTACTTAGATTTTCTTTTCAAATCTGAAGTATTTCTGAATAGTTTCAATTTTGCTTGATTAATGCAATTTCTTGATAAATTAACCTTTGTAATTTAACTCAAGAATTAATTAAATTTTGTGCTGTTTTCAAGTAATCATAAATTTTTTCAGACTGTGAATTCTAATTACAAATTTTGAATTTAAAAATAAATTTTTGTATTTAAAATTTTTAAAAACAATGTTTCATTTATTGACCACCAGTGAATAGGATTAATTGTATGCATAAGGCAAAGGGATAAATAAGTTTTTTGTTCCTTTAGTTTTGCTGAAGTGAATTAAGACATGGGAAACAGTTAAAATTGTTTGATGGAGTGATTCCCTTTTACTTTAGTATATTTCTTGTTTAATTAATGATACCTCACTCTTGTTTTGATAAACTTAGTCTGATTTTTCACGTGATTAATAAGCTTTTTAAGGGATCACTGTTGCCTTTAGAGTACTCAGTCGTAATTTTATCGTTATGGGAGTTCAGGTATCTGGCTGAAGTGAGGTAAAATTCTGAATTCTGTGATTAGTTGTGTAATAACCATAATAACCAGGTACTTGGAACATATATATATATATATATATATATATATATATATATATATATATATATATATATATATATATATATATAAATGTGTGTGTGTGTGTGTGTGTGTGTGTGTGTGTGTGTGTGTGTATATATATATGTGTGTGTGTGTGTGGTTGTGCATACGATTTTTTCCTAAAAGGGGACCACTCAAGCCGCTTTTAACGTTCCGGGTCTTGGCAAGTACTTTTAGAACGAGGGTGTAAGCCTTGGCTGAGACCCATCACATTAGACTTAATTCAGTAGAGGCACAATGAAATAGTTAAGAAACAAATCCTAGGTGCTAGAGGTTCCACGACAGGTAACAATAGTCGTTACTACAACAAATACCTATAAAAAGTACCTTGACTTCTTACGATATTGTGGAGGAAAGAATAAGGTAATGTTTATTCTTGAATGGTGAATACCAAATTAAGAGGCAATTTGTCTTTACATATATAACAACAGCCTCCTCCGTGTTATATAAAATTTAATATCCAAAAATAGAAGGCAAAGCCTTTCTGTGCATATGAAATGCCGGGTTGTGGAGAAAAAGGGGAGCAGTGTGAGTGAAATGTTAATAAAAAAATGAAAAATAAAAAAGATACAGTGGCACTAGAAGCCAGACGTAAGAAAGAGGAGGAATTATATAATACGATGAAGGTACGTGAGATTCTGAAGAACAACTAAGTCTAGTAAGCGAAAAAAAGGGGAAGAAGGGTTTTGTATCCTAAAATCATACAGGACTTTGTTTTAAATCTATGCATAGTAACTGCTTATCTTCATTATACTGGTTGCTTAGAGAGAGAGAGAGAGAGAGAGAGAGAGAGAGAGAGAGAGAGAGAGAGAGAGAGAGAGAGAGAGAGAATCATTTTAAAAGTACTCTACCACATAATTGTATACATTTTGCATACTTGCATACTTTTTGTTCTGAAATCAACAATAAAGAACTGAAATGGACGAAAAATATGTTTAACTCTAGTTTTCTACAGAAACATCCCGATTATGTTCAAGAGATGACGACATAATTCCGAACACGAATACGGAGCCATTGAATCGTCCATTTTCGAACAAGATGACGGTAGTTTGCGTTGTGTGTAAATCAACTACTGATGTTATCCTTTCATTCGGAGTTGAACGAATTCCACTTTATTTCTTAGGGAATGATATCGCCAGTAAACTATAAAAGATATGCAATTTAAAATTTTTTACAATTCACAAGTAATACGAAATTTGGCAGTGTTTCTTTGCGTTCTTCCGAAATAGAATAAAATTCCTTTCACTTACGTTTTATATTTCGAGTCTTCCCATGCCCTTCCAACCTCATATACACACAAAAGCGAACGCAGCACACACACACACACAATGAAACAGGAACACGCAAAAAAAAAAAAATAGATGATTCCGAGAAGTGAAACATTATGCCTTTATGCAAATTAAAGTGAAGACCAGTTATATAAAACTAATATCAAGGTCCGCTATCCGGCTAACCTCTTCTTATATCCTCACATAATATAATAGATTTCGAAAATATTACGGGCAATAAACAAACAAGCGCTCTAACCCATAAACATCTAAAAAGCAATCGACTTTTAGATTCTAGTACAACATTTATTCGTCTTTATTTGTTTTTGTATAAATTTACCGTCGTAAACGAACTTAAAATCAGTCTGAACGTATGCCAGTAAATTGAATGCTTCGTACTTTGCTTGTATAACAAACAAAAAAAATAATAATTTTGCTTTTTCAGAAAAGCGAGGGCTTTAAAACCTGGTTTATTCTTCGAAAGCGCATCTGCTGAAGCTTACATCGACAAGTTTGTTACGTCTGTTGTCCACACTCACCGAACAATAATAATAAAAGGATGATTATCAGAATAAATGTATTTCTAATTTGAAATGCACTGAGCTCTGGAGCCTGAGAATGTTTTAAGTAAAATTATTTAAATTCAAATACTGTGACCTATATCTGTATATCTATCAATTCATCTATCTCTATTTTTCGTTTAGATCCCAACGCATTACAAAAAAAGCCATCACAAAATGTCAGTAGCAAACAAGTGATCCGTGAAGAGAGCGTATCCTGCGAGCTTTCAACCCACACAGAAATAACAAAATCTCCCACAAACTCCGTTCCATCCTTTCCCTTGCCGAGTCTCAAAGCAGAGAAAATATTTCGGTGTCACTTTTAAAAAAGTTTTTGGCCCTTTCTGTCCACTTTTGACGGTCAGGAGAGAACTCTTGCAGACGAGTGGCACTATTCCCTGGAACTTATGAGGGGGGAAAGTGCCACTGGAACTTTAAGAAGGGCGACAAAAAGAAAAAGGAAAAAGGAAAGCGGTGCTGAAATGGGACAGGCAATGAGAGCAGCCAATAAATGTATTTGCTTTTTCTAATACCTAGCGTATGTACGTGTATACACGCACGTCACAATGTCCTTGCATAGTGCAACTGTCTACTTTATATATATACTCGTGTATATATATTCACACAGACATATATACATAAGTGTGTCACTGTCTCCACCCTAAACCTTCTTCTCCTTAAGAAGGGATGGCGTCGGGGTAAAGCCTCTGAATTTTCAACAAGATTCTACGATAGAAGGAGGACGTTGCTAGCCCCAGTCAATTTTCTTATCGCTAGCTGATCTTAGAATCCATTCACCCCTGAGTTACCATCCATGTGTAATTCTAAAGTTCTGCTATTGGCGTATATATCCTGTGATTATGAATACAGAACCTCCTACGTGTGAATCTGAGATTGGCGTTTATAGTCTTGCATGGCTATCTTACTGAGAGGATGAAAAAGAATACAGTTTTAAGTCATTGACCTTCCTTCTCATATGGGGTTCTGCCAGCTTTCTAGATAGAAGCATCAGTTTTTTTAATAGTTTATTCAGCGCATATTTACTTTCCTTTCTAATCTTTTAGAAACAGCCAACGATAATATACTGAAATCTTGAAAAGAAAAGTCAGCTCTAAATGATATCTACATGCAAGTTTTATACGCTTACGATATCTGTATTTCTTTTTCTCTTCTAAGTCCTTCTTTAGACGAGTCGGTAGAGTTGCGGCCTTCCACTCGTTAGGCCCGAGTTCGACTTCCCAGCCGGCTAATGAAGAGTTAGAGGAATTTATTTCTAGTGATAAATTCATTTCTCGCTATAATGTGGTTCGGATTCCACAATAAGCTGTAGGTCCCGTTGCTAAGTAACCAATTGGTTCTTAGCCACGTTAAATAAGTATAATCCTTCGGGCCAGCCCTAGGAGAGCTATTAATCAGCTCGGTGGTCTGGTAAAACTAAGGTATACTTACCTTTTTTTCTCTTGTATATAACAAGAGTTCATCAGATTAAGAGAGTGGCGAGATGAAGAATGGTCTAATAAAATAAAAGTTAATTCCTTGTCCACTTAAAACTTTTCTCTAGTAAGTAGCCTTAGTAAGGAGCTTTAAACCCGCTCTGTCCCTCTGCCACTTAATCAGATTTATCCCTCATCACTAAAACTCATTTTCGAAATGATTTTCCAGAATATCCCGCCTGAGCGCCGTAATCATCTCCACCGAAGAGCTCAAAACTTTGAGATAAGGTTAATGAAGCTGAGAACTTGGACAAATTTTAGACACTTACACTATGCATAGTGCCGGTCTGGACCTGGATAATTTGTTCACGTAGACGTTTACACCAAAACTCCTACGAAGTTGGTCCAAAATGCTTCATGCCCGTCAATCTAATTAACATTATAAATTTGATGGTTAATAAGGAATTAAGAGCTAGAGAGAGAGAGAGAGAGAGAGAGAGAGAGAGAGAGAGAGAGAGAGAGAGAGAGAGAGAGAGAGAGAGATCTGAGATGGTTTTGCTTGCATTCTTCAAAATTATGTTTGCACAAATATCGATCTACACGTGACAAGGAAAGAAGTCTTACCCTTATGTAATGTATTTAAGATAAAGTGCTTCTTTGAAATATCTGTGGATGTTTAAAGTACATGAAACTTTGCTCATGGAGCTTTTTTTTGGCAATAAGTCTTTGGACGACAACTATAATCTACAAAAAATTTAATTTTTCAAAAGGTCAACGGTTTTACGTAATAAATGAATAGATAAAAGGCAATTTGTTTCCCTTGTATTTTGTTTAATTCTAAATTGTTCATATAAAATTAAACCTCTCCCCTTCTTGTTAAGCCACAAGTATTTTCGTTATATCAGGCGACTTTGAGAATAGTAAGTAAAAAATCTCCAATAAACGGGCAAAGGCCTTCATTCCACAAATAAAATTGAAACTACCGATCTGTAAACTCTTGACGTAACTCCTCAAATTATTACTGATAAGAAAATATAATCGGATGGAAAATTCACGCAGATTGAGTTGACGCATTGATGATTGTTACTAAACAGGACGAAATTTTTGTCCATATATTCAATTTCTGCGTGCTCAATATTCATAGTTTACGGATAACGAATTTCCAGTTTAGACTTGCCGTCATCCAGCCTGGGGCTAACCTCTATCTGCACTGGCATTATATTAATTCAGAGAACGGAGACATCTTCCAACCTACGCAGCTTTCAATTTGTACCTTCTCTTATACTACTGTCCTTTTCGACGGTAGATCAAAGCCTGCTGTCTCGACCTTCGATTACATTATCGTCATTTTTGAAAGTATGAGTGCACAAGTATTTGACATTTATTAAAATGTCAGCTTAGGGATGCATAATAGTATAAAAGGAAAATGTTAGTCAAAAGCAAACTGAACAAAAAATAAATATTTTAAAACGACTTTGTACCCAAGCGACATTTCGTGAAGAGAAAAGTTTCCTTGAAAGGCCCTTTGTATTAACACAATAGGCTACTTAAAAAAAAAACTGATAACACTCGCTATTCATTTTCTTCCAGAAGTTCCAAGTTGGATGTGTATTTGAAATCCAAAGCAGACCTACGTGCCTTGCCTTCCTTAAATAACAACAGAAATTAAAACTAGATGCCAACTGTATCTATTAACAACGAAGTTATATAATGTAACTTCAATTGAGTGTACCTATTGCAGCATATAATTTATTAGATACTCACTAAGGCCATAGATTATAATATATTTTGTTTGTCAAACTTTTACTTAAAAGTAACAGATATGCCTCGAAGAATTAAGAGGTTTTGGTGGATACACACAAAGGATGGATACCAAACAGGAGGTAGGGGAATATCCCACCTACCAAAAGCTAATGTTTCACTCCTACACTTTAATTATCAATTGTCCCGGCAAAGTTTGTGAAGACCAGTGACCTCTATCATAGTTTGTGAGATTTAGAGAGAAAATGTCTAAACTTTTCCAATTTTAAGTTGACCTGTTACTTTAAAAAATGGGCAGAGGTAAATAATATGTGAGGAAATAATTAAGTGCCTGCTAATTATGAATATAAAATGTAGATCTTTAAATTGATCTTGCGCCTTCAAAAATAAGTCTGTGTATAAAATATTTAGGGGGAAATACTCATGAACACCCGTACTTGCTGAATATTTAATAACCCAAATCAACAGACAACAAAAAAGGCAACGTAACACGATGCTTTTAGATTACATCAAATTCCACTACTTCCTGTTCCCCTCGGCGACTTGATATCCGCCCCTCCGCTTAACTGCGTAAACTTTTATTCATGTGGAAACTTTATGAATACGTCATAACAACGCTAAATTCCTCTGAGTGGTTTACACCCTTCGATATATTCAGCATGAGACAATCGTAATATGCTTAAAAGGAACCTACCCCAGGGATTAAACTCGCTCTTGGGTTTCTTTGATAAAACTCCACTGCAATGGGCAACGTCATTACTCTTTAAATAGATGGGAAATTTTATATATATATATATTTCCTCATAAAGACAAGAGTTGCAAAGTTTGTTAAAACAGAGAATTATTTTTCTCCATAAGGACAAACACAGCCCCAGGATGCATTTGCCTTGAAGCTTGGTATTATTTAGTATCTTCAGACTCGCTCTATTTAACAATAGTAACAGATTTATAATGCTGCCACTTTAGTGCGCGTAGGTGCGAATATTTTCGGTGATTCTCCGACAGAGAACGAAAAATAAGTTTTCCACACCTCACATCAGATGTTGGTAATTGTTCACGCATTGTCGCTTGATTTTTCGTCTCAAGAGTTTAAATGGAAATCAATTTTGCACAAGAGCCAGAAATAGAGGTATTTTTCCTTTTCGCACGCAAGCAACATTTCACCAGTATATAGTAAATTAAAACATGTAACAATAACATTAAAGGTGACTAGATTTTATGAAGCACCCCTTTCGAACAGTAGTCTCGAACCTATATTTTTACTTCTTGTGTGTATTTCAATAGGTTATTTACCACAGTACAGAGCTGCATCTGTGCAATGATTGTTTCTACTGCTGCCACATTTTCCGCAAAGATATTGCCTTTTTCAAGATCTCCAAAGAATCGCTAGTGTACTTGTGTTTCATTATTTTCACTGGACATAAGAAGCAAGATATATGTCTAAATAACTCTCACGAGTGAAGTATCGATATAATCAAAAATAAGAAAGGGCGAGAGACAGAAAAATAGTGCAGCAGATTGCTGTAAAAATCGTTCAGATAGTGAAACAAGCATGAAATTTGGCACAAACATTCCTAAGACTACGCTCTCTTAGAAAAGGGCGCTGGCCACCTGAAAATCCAAGATGGCGGCTATTTTTCAAAATGGCCGCCATCTATGTTGAGATTCACTGGTTTGGGAGCATCTATTGGATGGAATATGCCAGTTTTTTTAAACCTCGACTTTTAGGTTATAAAAATGTTCCATACCACACATTTTATTGAAAACCCTTACTAAATGAATTGTAACCAAGATGGCGTACAAAATGGTTGCCATAAAAGTTTTTCTATCCACAGCGCTAGCAGACATAGAGACCAACTGTTTTATTTAATGGTATATTCATGTGATCAGACAGTTTAACTAATATGCTATTTTCAACTGAAATAGTAATGGTATGGTCACATACAACATTGTGTCTAAGACTGTAACCATAAAAAGAGAAAAGAAGAGAAATACGGACTAAACGCAACCAATCTATGTATAGGTCTCTCAACCTACACCTTTGAAAAATTCGAGGATAAGAAGGTAGGCATAGCATGACACGTTGGATGCTCAAGCTAGATTATCTACTGAAGAGAGGGCAATATTTATCTAGACTTCACATTTGCAAGTGCACCAGAGCTGTGCAGGGAAGACCCAGCTTGTAGCACTTGCACCTTTCCCGACAGCCTGCTTTGCATCCACATTTGTAAGCTGTTGGCAACTCTTGGCTAAGGGCGAGTTGGTTGTCCAGAGGACTTGCCATGCTTCACCAGACTTTTGCCATCCCCACTCAGCAGGGTTCTCTGGCTGTGGCTGACACTGGGTGGCCTGCCCCACACACAACCAGCCTGGTACGCGAGCAGCACGCTTGGTGTGTTGGAGGAGAGCTCCCTGGTTGGTGGAATGGCCTCATATGCCCTTTGTTTTCTGGCAAACATATCAAGTCTAGCCTCATCCACAGTGCCAGCAGTGCTGGATCTTTCATACATAAGTATGACAAACCTCTCCAGGACCTTCAGGTCACTCTCTTCCACTCTGAGAGGGTAGTGACTCAGTTTGGAGAACACAGTGGGAGGCCTCTGGAAAGATGTTCCATGTCTGCCAGGCGGTCTTCTTGCCCTTGCTCCGGAAGGCTGACACTGTATCACAGCCTGTGAACGCATGGAAGAAGAGCATGCCATTCACCTTCTCCTGGCCCAGAGAGTTGCACAGGTCATGCACAGCAATCCAGCGCAGGCTCTGGCCTTGGCCAAATGCCACCCATAGCTTCTCTAGCCTAGATTGTGGAGAGTGGAGAAAGCACTGACTGCAACGACAAGAACATCTGTGTCATTTGCTTTAACCGTGATGGTCTTGGCTCCATGTTCTGTGGCATATTTGGCATGGAGAAAGATGCGGGTGTCAGCTTCCTCATGAGAGCACTTTTCCAGTCCCTGAAGACTAGCCTCATGAGTGCTGAGGACAGCAGACCCTTTCGTGGCAATGACAACATTTGTGGCAGACATCTGGGCAACTTTGTCTGCCAGGAACTGGAACAACTCTGTCTTGTTGGCATCGTGTCTTAGGAAATTGCGCCAGTTGGATGGAATTGTGTTCTTGTCTGTCACCTTGCGCCTTCCTCCTTGACCACGTTGGAGCCTGGTCTCAGCTTTGAGGCTGGATGTATTGTATACATCAAATACAAGATGTGATGATGTGTACTTGCTGCTATAGGATTGTATCACAGGCAAGAAGTCAAAGTGCATAGCCCTCAAAGGTCTTTCCTTTCTTTGGTGGCAAGGCATGGACCAAAGCTGATCCATCTACAATGAGGACATCAGTCTTTGGTTCTTTGTCTTCTAGTGTAACATGACTCTCCAGGACCGAGGTCAGCTGAGACTTCTGACATGTGTACAGCCTACCACCCTCACTAAGGGAAGCTGGGAATGTTTGATTCTCGTGTTGGAAGAATTCCTGCAGATCACATTCACGGCTCTGACAGGATATAAATAGCTTTGAGAAAAGCTGGCAATCCTCCTTCAGAAGTTTCTGCTTTGACTGTTCTACAGGAGCAGCTTCTTGCCTGAAGAAGTCAGTTCTGTTCTTCTTTATCGGCTCATAGAAGGAGACTGTATTGTTTGCCAAAGAGTCTGAAAACTTCTGAAATTTAGTGCGGCCTCTGTCAAGGTGTGTCTGTAGAAGTTCTGCTGAGCTGGGGTGGGCAATGTCTTTGTTGTCAATGGAATACTTTAGTTGCTGTCTTTCCTGTCCAGTGTTCTCCTTGGTGGGGTGCTGAAATATGGAGATGCTAGTTCCATGGAAGGAGGTAGTGGCAGTAGTTGCAGATGGGTTGTGGTCGATGTTGTCCATCACTGCAGTGGTGAACAACCCTTTTTCGCAGTACTGGGGACAGACCACCCTCCTCCACATATTTGCTAACTGTGGCATCTCCTAACTGTGCAGAGACCTCCAGTACTCTGTCATAAGAGATACTGAGGCCATACTGATGTAGCATTTCAACCAGGTTTCTCTTCCTGGTTTTGGCATAGACTGAGAGTCCCATGTAGACTGGGAATGGTGTTTCTCTGTCTTTGGAGTGTCTATGAGTTGTTGCTCCTCTTTGTATCGGGAGTAGCAGTTGAACTGCATGAGCTGTGCAATGGCCTGGTCTGACTTTGATGCTCCAAATCGTAACTGTGACTTGATGTCAGCCCCATGCTCAACCATCCCTACAAACTGGAGCAGGAGAGGAGGCACAGAATTTCGTACACAAGCCTCAGAAAATGTGCCATCAAACCGTGACTGATGATCAAGTATAGACTTTCTGAGAATATTTGCTGCTTTAGCAATGATAACTGCCTCTGAAAGATCAGATGATTGAGCAAGTGCTTTTCCCACATCCTTTTGAAATGCAAGTAATACATCTCTGCCAGATTTATAAGCCTCAAGTTCTGGAATTTCTGCCAGAAGTTTGTCTTTGAGTCTCGTGGAATTTACACTTGGTGACTCTACACCTAATTGTTCCAGACGTTGTTGGTAGAGGTGGCAAATATCTGCCAGCCGAAATGTGACTGGATCATCTGAACAAAGGTTTTTTTTTCAACAATGTATGTCATCAGTTCTGACAGAACTAGTGGATACACATCTGATTCTGACTCAGTGCTACCTTGGTCTTTCTCAAGGCTCCTCAGGTAGGACCTTTTTCTGTTGTAGAGGGGGCACAAAGACAGGCATGGTGATACTTAAACTCCTGTGCAATGACATCCCCACCAGTCAACTTAGCAAGGAGCTTGCCATCACTAAGTATCTCTGCACATTCACGCAATTTCAAGTCAAGGCCCTTAGTACTAGCCTGTCTGAGATCAGATGCAGGTGCCACTTTCTCACAGAAAATGCAAACTTCATTGTCATGACTGGTTCGGCGCAGTTTTGCACGACTAGTCTCAGTGTTGCTGGTCTGGTCATTGGATTGTCGCTTTCTTGCACGGTCCAGTTTAGTGTTGTTAAACAACAAGCGACAGTTCACATGGTATTTTGCTGCATTTTTTCCTGAGAGTGGCCTCTATGCCATCACCTTCATCCAGCCTTGCTGGATCCATTATCAGTGGCATTTCATTAATTTCACTGAACATGGGAATGTTCCTTGCCAGCATTGTGTACCCATCATGGTCTAGGACATGATGACTTGGAGGTGATGTCAAGTGCTCACCTCTTTTGTCCTTCTGACAAAGACAACACAAACTCCAGTTTGTTTTTCTACTGCTCAATATTGGATTGGCATCACATTCTGCCATGATTTCACTTTTGATTAAGGCCGAGGGTTATCCTTTTACCACCTTAAACAAAGCACACATTCCTGTATGGGATTCAACTAGGTTCGGTCTCCTACACCTAGCCCGATCATTCATCCAGTGCCATTTTAAGTCCCGTGTGATCTGTACACCATCCGGGTAAGTACATGAACCATCATGTACAGCCCCCATACCCTTGGCTCGGCTCTCCCGCGCTGGCACATCCTGTCTATTCAGGTGCGGCTATCTAACTATAGCTGGTCTGGGGCTGTTAGAAAGCATTTGGGACACTAAACTAAACTATACTACAACTACTAGTCTAAGACTACAGGATTAGTAAAGCTGGATTAGCTGGCACTGAACCCCATGCTGAGTTACACAGCAGTGATGTCACCAGTGTGCCCTGGTTGTGTGCAGACATACACTCTTTTACATTTATTAATTTTCCTTCAAAATTGATGAGTTATTCGAAAGAGATGGCCTCATTAGGATCTAAAACCACAGAAACCAAGATCCATGCTTAAAACGATAATTGTTGAACGGGCATTATTTCTCATTATAATTATTGTTTCTACCTTTTCTTGGCAAGCCATATAGCCCCCATATTTAAAGGTAAACTGTACTGGGAAGCTACAGAAACATAATATTCACAAGAAATAGTATGGAAGAGCTTTACCATATTGCTAGAAGCAAATACATGCCATTCTAGTGAAAAATTAGCCAAAATCTGTCGATACTGGCCGCCATCTTGGAATTTGGCCGCCATATTAAATTTTTGCGTGGCCAGCGCCCTTTTCTGATAGAGGGAACTTTAAAGAGCACTTGTGCAAAATTTCATGCTTGTTTCACTATCTGAACGATTCTTATGAAATATGCAATTATCTGCTGCACTAAAAGAAGTTAACATGAAAGAGAGATATCACTTCATGAACTTTTTCTTATCTTCCCTCTGCAGGCATCTTAACAGATTACATAACAGAGAATAATTCTGAATGGAATGATAGGGAATCCGACATCGGTTTCAATACACATCCTGAGATGCTTCCCATGACCTCTGAATACAGATAAGCTGGATGAATGCTGGATGAGTGGTTCACCCTTTTATGAGCCCTAAATTCCTATCCACCATTTTGACGAGGCCGTATGGTTCCAGATGTGCAGAATGATCGCCTTGGAAATGGATCTCCAAGTTTTGATGGGTTACCATCTCTTCAAAAGGAAGTCTTCAAATTCATATATAACTACTAATCACCGG
>NC_089781.1:28299540-28309540 GCF_040412425.1 Macrobrachium rosenbergii
TTTTGATGCTGCATGGCCTTTGATAGAAGAAAAAGTGGAAACAAAGCCATCACTCAATAGAGAATATGTTTCACAGGAAAACCTTTACATGAAAGATGACGCAGCAACCCCGCTGTCACTCAAGGAACCATCAACTATTAAAAATGTCCATACAATTTTAAATATTCTTTTATTTTCCAATAATTTTTTTCTGAATTAAAAGGATTCGTATTCACGCGCAATTCGCCTTGTTATTCAATAACCGACGATCGATGACTGTAAATATTCGCTATTCAATGATATCTTTATTCACTTTCCTTATTTACTATTTTCCCAGAATTGTGAAGAATTTCCTTCTCTTGTCACGATGCTTGCAATTCCCATCGAGAAACCATATTTTTATGATACTTTTCAATACTTTGTTATGCAGTTATTATCCCTTTAGATATAGTTTATTTTTTATCATACAAGTACCTGTTATCCTTTTATATTTTTAGAACTATCTTCTTTTTTCTTGGTGAGAGAAGTCTGTAGAGGACAGTTATCATGTCCTACAATAATAGTCAGATGTCTTACTCTAATGAAATTATAGGGGAACTCATTGTAAAAATAGACGTGTCAACACCAGTTCTCTTAAAGAATTGAATCTAATGACTTATGAATTAATTAGGGAGTCGGTGTTATTTGAAACGAGCCCCTTCCACAGAAGACGAAATCAAGTATCTGCATGAAGACTGCACTCCTCTTTTCATAACTGACAGCCGTAGATTGGTATGTTAATCACAAAATTCACAGGCCTTCCATAGTGGTCATGAGTCTTCCCAACCCTGTAACAATTTAAGAAAAGCGCTTTCGTGCCACCCATGGGCATCGTTGTTTAATTATTATATTTTTGAAGGAATTAATTATCGAAAGAAAATACCAGTCAATGAACACTGAGTCAGAAGGAGCTTTCATCGCTTCTTGGAAGAAGATTATACACACCAAAACACGTGGAGCAGGTTATAACATTAAGCCTTCTTTTATGAACCTCATCTATTATTCAAAGTTCCAAAACGACTTGCTTCGTCCTTCTGTATCGGAGAAATATGTCCTCTTTTTCAAACTTACCACTAAAATAAAGTCAAAGTGAATGAAACCAAGCAAACACACACACACATATATATATATATATATATATATATATATATATATATATATAGAATGCAATACGGTATGATAGAAAAGGCTACCTTCTGTAAATTCAAAGACGAGCATGAAAATTTCTAAGTGCCACGTTCCTGTGTTCCATTCGATTTAATATTCATTTCCAACTGTTATTGATAAACGGCAAATGCATAATATAACATTTAATCCTACGGCCTCTTAGCTCTGTTTTTCTCAGTTGACATCCATGGTGGTCTCTCTCATAGCAATGACTACACAACAACACCATCGTCATCAGCATCGATAATAATACTAATATTAAATAAGAATCGATAAAATGTCAACAACATGACTAGCTGAAAGTAACCTTCATCATATTCATCGAAAAAAAGGTTTACATTTTTTTTATGTCTGATAAGAAAATCATTGCCGTCACAGCTATACACACTTGAAGGAGTTGAAAGTCTATCTTTTTATCAAAATTTTTTAATCATTCATAAAAACCCTGTTTAATTAGAAACCACTGAATAACTTAAAATCAAGCCGTTCACACTATGCCTTTAAAGTGAAATGTCAGCTTTACATAAGTCAATATAGATCCTTTTCACCGGACAATATAGCCACTGACTCTCAGTGATAAATAAAATGCGGCCTATGTTCACCAGGATTTTCAAAATTAGCAGTTAACTTTAGAGCTATTTTATGTAAGTACATAACTGCCCGTTTCCATTCTGTCATATTCCAGCCTGTCATATTCCAGTGTCATTCCAACGATACCTTGGCGCCCAGCAAGAAACTTCTCCATTGCCTGTAACTGAACTGGTTGATACGTTATCATTCTAGTAAATTTGAAGCCTCAGGAGTCAAATGGCAAACGTTCACACTCACTTTACCATTGCTTCATATTTTTTCCTCTCCTACCCGACTGTGATCTCGTTCGACATGCTTTAGAATGCTTAACTTTCTGGGTCATTTGGGATTAAGTTCTCGAATCTCAAACTCATCGTGATACTTCGTGATCAAACTTTTTATTCTACATCAAGCAACTCCTACTGGCCAATATTTAAAGGTAAAGCTACTGAGAGAGGATATATTAACCACCCCCACCCCCACTGAGAGAGGATATATTAACCACCCCCACCCCCGCCCCCCCGTCCCCCATACAGCACCAAACAGAAAAACTTCAGCTATTACCACTTTCTTTGCCTACCTGCCAGGTTTCGGGTCTCGTCTTTTTGTCAAACAAAATTTGAGAGTGAAACTCGGTAACTTCTGCCATTAAGTCTTTTAGCAACTTCTGCCATTAAGTCTTTTAGCATGGAAATAATCTTTTACTGTTTTCGTTTGACACTTTTGATATAAAAATAGGGATCTGACCTTGAAAACTTATCGTGATACTTCGTGGTCGAATTACCATAAGGTCAATATCGAATCCCTTCCTAGAGCTTTCTAAGACCTACATTTTAATGTCACAAACTATCGTCTGTAAAGTACCAGAAGACTCCGAACACCCCTTCCGGTCCCAAGTACAGTCTCCATTGTTCGATATTACTTTGCCGAGTCTGCAAAAGAAATTACCTTGCCTTCCAATTTCCGAGATTGTGCTTGATGGTCTTGTAAGTTTTATGCAACAAGAAAGTATTAGCGCCCTTCATGTTTACTTTTTTTGTGAAAACACCACCATAAGCATTTTTTTTTATTTATTTCCTATTATATTGGTGTTTTACAAGTTCTTGCTGTTCTTTAAGGCAGAGGCTCTTGTGTAAGACCCAATAATGGCTTCACTCAGTTACGTCATTTGATACAACTAATGCTTAATAACTTTGCAAATTTACTTACAAGTCAAATCCGTTGTAGATATTTATATCTTTCCTTTCTCCGACTCCACCTCCAAAGCAGACTATAATGAACAATATATATATATAGTAGATAAATTTATTTCTATCTCGTTTCAGTAACGTTATGCTCCATGTCTTGCGTTAAACAAAGCCAGTCTTTGGTCGCAGGAAGTACCAAAGACACCCCCTGAACAAAGCCAACTACAGAACGGAATACCCTGTGCAATCCACCGGAGACAATGTTGTTGGGAGAAGAGTATACCAAGATTTGAAACGAAAATACAGCTTTGATATGCTGTATTTACTCTGACTTCGTTAACAAAAGCCGCTCTTAATGAAGACAGGACTCTCATGCAGGAAATGTTTGCTTTCCATTCACGTAAGATCTGGTTTTCTTTTTTCAGTTACCATCTCTCGCACTGAATGACGTTATGTTTTGGCAAGAAGTGTTTACCTTTATATTTTCCCACTGACTGTCCTTGAAGTAGTGCTCACTATTACAGCATCTCGCTCAAATGCTTTTTTTTTTCAGGCTTCTTAAATGCGATGTAATTTGATTACTAATTATATAGTACAGTATAAGTATTTTATCGGAGGCTCTCGGAGCGTTGTAGCCGACCATTTTTATTTTAGCGATATGATGTGTGACACTGTGAAGCAGTGTATACAATTTAAACATTCGGAGACCATTGCGCCTCACGGCGTTGGAGGCGATGATGATAATCATGATGATTGACTATACTAATGATTTTAAGGTAACCTTGAGATACTGCTTATTCCTGTTCTTCTTCCTATATTCTTTTCGATTGTAAATACTATATATATATATATATATATATTATATGTTCTATCTTCCTATATACATCATATATTACTGATTATAAATATTTCCAGGTATATATATATAAAACATTAAAATCTACAAACATGTATATGATATATATATATATATATATATATATATATATATATATATATATATATATATATACATACATATATACATATATATATTGTAGGAAATATTGTAATAATATACATTACTATCTTAACTATATATATATATTTTTACACTATTTGGATGCGCTTGTTACTGCAAAACACAAGATATGAAGACATGAAGAGATTCTGACGTCCACGGCAGGTTTGAGTCCTGCTACGGACATCAGAATCTCTTCATATTCTTGCATTTGGATCTCAGGCTTTGAAGTGACAAACGTCCAAAAAAAGGGGGAAGAATTCGAGAAGTTAAGCGGGCTTTGCATATGCACACATTATATATAACATATCTATCTATCTACACACACACACACACACACACACACACACACACACACACACACATATATATATATATATATATATATATATATATATATATATATATATATATATATATATATATATATATATATATATAAACCTCGAAATATAATGATACTGAAACTCGGCCATGCATATATAAGTAGTACCTACTTGATACTCCACTCCCCACAATTCAATCGAGTGGGAATGAAGCTCTTTCCTTCCGCCTACTGAATTCAAGAGATTCCCGGTAAGTCACACATCAAACGCTGTAGGAGTACAGAGTTTAGAAAATGTTAGCAACTTCTAATTTAAAGGTTCAATTTAATCTAAATATTTCTATGATGAAAGCCCTTAAAAAAGGTAAGCCCCCAAAACTATGTCTTTTACGTGGGCTCCCGGCAGATACTTTAATACGTAATTCATTCCATATGACATCTTAATTACATTCAAAGCAAACGAGGGTAAACGTTGAGAAGAAAATCTTGCTTCAAAAATTCATTTACAACTGACCTCAGATTATACTGATTCGAAGATTTATTTGTGTCTGACAAATTAGAAATCACAGATCCAGTGAAAGGTGGAGAATGAAATCAAATGCTGCTTAAGTCTCAGAGAGACTCTCTCTCTCTCTCTCTCTCTCTCTCTCTCTCTCTCTCTCTCTCTCTCTCTCTCTCTCTCTATATATATATATATATATATATATATATATATATATATATATATATATATATATATATATATATATATATATATATATATATATATATATATATATATATATATATATATATATATATATATATACTGTATATCATATGCACACACACATGTATATAATATTTATGTATATATATTATATATATAAAGTAATGTGTAGGAACGGGATATAATATAAAATTTAGGACCAAGTCCAAGCGCTAGGACCTAAGAGGTCATTCAGCACCGAGAAGGAAATTGAGAGTAAAAAGGTTTTAAAGGTCGTAACGGGAGGAAAACCTCGCAGTTGCACAACGAAACATTTGTTAAGAGAGGGTGGAAAGATAGATGGTAGAAACAAAATATGAAACGGAGATACAACTGAAAAGGAATGAAGGGGGCTGCAGCTAGGGTCCAAAGGGGCGCTGTAAAGAACCTTAAGTAATACCTCCAATGCACCGCAACAGGTTCACTGACGGCACTGCCTCCCTACGAGAAAGGTAACGTGTGTAAGTCGTATCTATTTTCCTTTGTAAATAAATACATTTTTTTTTTGCGTGTGGGTTCATGTTTGTGTGTGTGCATTCTTTGGAAAGGTGTCGAAACATTGCAGGTAACAGAGGGCACGGAGCTGTACATCTTCCACAGTATTGGCCTTCGCTAATTACAATGAGCAAAGTAGGAAAGAGAGGTCTTTCATGAGGACACAGCGGACGAAAACAACTATTCCCACTGATGTGTGAGAACCTGTTTTTTCTTCTTCTTTTACGATAGTTGTTGTTGGCCTTAAACCAAAAATGACCATCGCCACTCAGTACGTTTCCCCTCAGTAGCATTTTTTTTTCTTCAAACAAGGGCAATTACCTCGCTCTGAAGGTGCTCTTAAGCTTCACCAAGTAAATACAAGCTTTTTGTTTTAGGTATCCTTAACCATGTGAACACAAGTTAACTTCTACCCTGTTAAATTTGCATTTGAATTTTGCACCGATGAAATACAGTTGGGACAAGATATTCAACAGAATGTTTTTCTTTTTCTTTTTTTTTTTTTTTTTTTGCTCGTGTTGATTTACGATGTATAGTTAGCCAGAAGCTTGAAAGTATTGGCAGACGGCGAAGTTTTATGATGAAACTTTGGAAGGAAACAAATGAGAATCACAAAATATGGGGATAAGTTTCTGGTTGAGAAGGATCATAGTCCATCACCGCCGGTCTTCCGTCCTTTTTCTTGTCCTTTTGACTTTCATTTTTCTTTTAGCTTTGTTTATAAAAATAAAGTCTTTTAGTTCACTGTTGGCCAAATTGCTGTCATCAAACTTAAATTACTGACTCTGAATAATTTTGCAAATTTTCGCGTGTCTGTATGAATTATTCTAATTGCTTCATTTTCTTTATCTTTTAAGTCGTCATGAATTTCTCTTTACTTTTCACTGATTTATAATTAAAATATTCAAAGCTAGTGATTTTCATTATTCTATATCTAAAGAGGAGTAATGACATCTTTCTTATATACAACATTTATACAACATGCAACATGATTCGGTTACCATTAAAGTTGTGAATACAATGTGAACTCGAGACCCAGCCCCATTCAAAATACTTCCTCGTGTTTGAGGCAAACACGTCTCGTATTTAATCTTCAGATGATGTGCCTCTCCTACCAAACTTCTGGAATCTGTTGTTTTTCTGTCTTCCTTGATTCCTAAAGCCTTCATTCTGTGTTCAGCGGTCAGTGAAATGTTTACTTACCCCTGCAATTTCTTTTTCCTTCAGACCTGGCCTTATAATGAAAAATGTCTGTTACACAAAAAATGTTCTAATCTTTTGTTATTTTCGCTCTTTTCATTGACTAAATCATAAGCTTTTTCATAATTACTTGTTTCCTTGCCCCTACCATTGTTGCAATCTCTATTTTTCTTATATAATCAGTATCTTACTATCTACCAATATTTATCCAAATACATCCAAATTCTAATCGCCGAGTTTCAGCTTCGCACAAATTACTCAAATTTATTATTCGCCTATCTTTATTTACGTGTGTTGTCTAAAGAAAGTGTGAGAGCAATACCAGTTTAAACGAAAAATAACAAACATAATTAAAGATATCTAGAAAACAATTATGACAAAGATATCTAATAACCATCACTTGCTGGAATCAACAAATCGACAAACAACATTAAATGCAATATATATATATATATATATATATATATATATATATATATATATATATATATATATATGTATATATATATAAACAATGGTAGAATTCCCATTTTGGTTTATCAAATGCAATAAATGAGTAAGGTAATGAATCTATTAACGCTAACATCTGGATACTTAACAGAACAAGGAATATATATCTTCGTGTCCTGCAAAGTGATAATTGAATCCGCCTTTGTTTTCTTGCCATTGAAAATTAGCTTTACCAATCTGTAAAATCTTATTATCGTCAGTCCGTCCTGATAAATTGTTCAATAAGCTAAAATGGATTCAGAACTCTCCAGATCTTCATTATTTTCCCTTCTGGCAACTTCTGAAGTAATTGTTCTCCCCAGCTCATAATAAATTTAGATTTTCGTCCGATAAACAGAATGGAACTGAGGAAATTGGTATATCTCCCTCTTCAGTAAGACCTTGCTCTTATTAACATTTCCACTTCTTAAGTTTTTTATTTTCAATTTTGGCCATATAAGAGATTTTACGTTGCTCGCAAAACATGTTTCTGTAGAAAATCTAGCAGTTAGAAATAAATTTTATCTCTGGCGAAGGAGACTCGCAAACGTTTTCCCATTTTATCTTCCTAGAAAAGATACGAACATTTAATTCCGATTGCAAAAACAGATTGGCTGAATGTGGACACTTTTGGTTTAGACTGCAGAACAATTAGAGTCCATTGTAACTGTAGACAATGAATGTCAGGTCAATGTTAATCATTAAAACTTAATATTCCAAATTTATAGACTTTTGGTTGGCTTGAATACTGCATTTATTATTATGTTGGATAAAACGAAATTAAACTACCTGGTACGGTGATAATAATGAAGGGAACTCTGTTAAGAGATTCCAGGATATTATTATTTCCTGAAAACCCTTATTCAATACTTCGAGTATTTGTATTTTAGATTCCTACATACTGAATGATTCGACTGCCTTATTTCACGTATGTTCGGCCTGTAAAACTAGAGATACACAACATGCAAGGATGTACGAGTAATATTAGCTAAGTAGTGCTAAGCGAAAATTTCGATCGTATGGATACACCCGTCCTTTACTAACGCTATGCAACTTATATCACTGAAGTGACACCCAACCCTAACCTTTAAAAATCATTCCTTTGACCCTTAGGTAGCTAAGACTTTGGAGCACGTAATCTTGACGGATGTTATCGGCCTTTAGTATTGGAAATGTCCCAACGGCTAAGGAATAAAAAGTTTATTATTTACTTAGTTCTCGTGATTATTTAAAATATTCACTTTTGTATACGATTTCTGCTGAAAGATACTTGAGGTAAAAGAAAGTTTTTCCTTTGATTTTACTTTAAACCTTTTCCTCCTTTGAGTTAGAATAAATAGTTGGTGTAGTTTAGTGTCATTCCATTTTATAGATGCTTATCTTTCCAGGCATAGGGTTGATTCATTTACTCATTTAAACTGGAGTCATATGGCTATGGCAATCGACGCTGAGATTTTTCGGGACCAAAAGGCAATCTTTCTTATCAAAATGGTAAGCTTCCTTCCTTCCTTCTCTCCAGTCAAGGAAATTTTACTGTAGAAGCTACAGGATAGAAGTATATTAATGAATAGTTGCTGATGAAAAATGAAGATGCAGGGCTCAATAATTCCAGAGGACTTTGAGACAACCTAAGATGCAATGAGAGACGAAGATACAGAGTATCATATAGTGATTATTAAAGGAAGTGCGTTTCACATGAGTAGATTTCAAGCACGAAGGTGGGTTTAAAGAATATCTCAATGAAACTGTAAGATGATATGACTGTTTCTCAGCTATCTCTCTTTTCTTAATGGCATCCATACATTTCCGTATGTCGGCACAGAACTAGTATATAAAAAATGTAACGTTACGAAACCAAGGTCCTATTTATTTTATTATCACATTTCTTTACCTTGTTACATGCAAAAATGGGGCTTTATGATTTTCTTCGTTTTACTATGACTCGTCCCGAAAAAAGTGAAATACTAAATGCACTATTAAAAAAAATCCTTAGTCGAGAAAGGAAGATAATAGTTGTAATAACAAAGGCATTTACTCCGCATACATAAAGAAGGCAATCAGTTATCAGGTTTTTATATATGTATTTCACATAATTAAATTCTGAAAAAAAGACTAGCTCTACTAGCAACGAGTGCATATTATGATTAAAGTTGTGTGACTAACTATCAGAATTATAATGTGAATATAAATATTACATAGGTAATACTGAGGATAAAAGGAAGTCATTTCCATACATACACATGCACACAAAAACACACACACACATATACGCACATATGTGTGTGTGTTAGAATTTAGGAATAAGTAACAGTATATCTATCAACATCACTTCTTTACTTTTCTGACAGCGGGGTTTGAAGCTCAAGAGAACAAAAAACAATAAAACAGTCCGGTAATTTTAAAATAAGTATGTTATTCGGCTCCAATGAATGTTACCAAGGAATTTTAATGCTAAAACATCTAAACTTTAGTAAAATTTTCAAGACACAATATAGTCGTAACAACACCGTGGCAACAAGATTAATGACATGTGACGTGTCCTGTGCAACTTGTGCAGTACGAAGTTGAAGAATGTGTAATTTTTTGCTATATACACAGAGGATGAAATACTGCAAAGGTCAGTTCTCGAAGCTGAAGCTGACAATGAACGAAATTGAAATAAAAGTAAATTTTAAAAGCAGGAAATGTGATAAAATATGAAGCGAGAGATTGACTGCCAGTCAAAGGTCGAAACTAGAGTTTATATATATATATATATATATATATATATATATATATATATATATATATATATATATATA
>NC_089781.1:28312040-28327040 GCF_040412425.1 Macrobrachium rosenbergii
TCAAATCCCGGATTTACACACACACACACACACACACACACACACACATATATATATATATATATATATATATATATATATATATATATATATATATATATATATATATATTCAACTACATATAATTCTTAGAGTAGGCTGTGATAGTACCCGAAGAACATCAAATGAGATCTGAAATATGTTGCTTAATATTCTGCCAGCACCCATACGAGAACCTGTACTATTATTCTATACTCGAATAAGTCTAATATCACTGTTTATACTTCATTAAGGTAAAATGCTAGTTCAAAAGTAAACGTTTCTATCTTCTCATTCTCACAAAAATCAAATACCATAATTCAATTACTATCCATTAATGACGTGTTCGTTCTACATATATATAGGGAAAAATTACATGCTGATCAACGCCCATCCTTTCTCAGTATTTTTCAATATACTGTTGTTATGAAATGGTATTTTTACTTTAGAAAATATATTTGTCGCTTTAAACCTGCCTTAGCCCTTGTTAAATTATAAATCAATGTCATCCAGCACGATTTATTCGCAATAATTTTTTTGCAAAATTACTCTCGTTTCGTTCGTCAGGCAAGTATGACTGGCAGTTTACAAAATAGTGGTAAATGGCTGATCAGCCTTCGGAGACCATCTTCTGGAACTGCTCTTATGTGATTCCACGAAATTAAACACTCAAATTGCTTTTGGGGTTAACGGATCACAATCACGTCCTGCTCTATAATACATTATGATTTGCATTAGTACAATGGTTTTCACTGACCCTCTGCTTTATCCTTTTGAGTCTCGAATCTTTTCCTGTCCACCAGCTTTGCCTGATATTATAGCAAATGCTTCATAAATAAGTTAAATAATTTGCCTGAAGATAAACAGAAATGTCAGAATGCTCCCATAAGAAGACAATTCACCACAACAACAGGACAGGAAAAATATACCTGAATACGCAAAATTAAAAGTCGATCTTGAAGTGTATAACCACAACCTAAAATTTACAATATTAGTCTTATAATCGTGGGCGGAATTTCAGAAAGAAAAAATCGTTTTTGCTTTTTGAATAGTGGGACCTTAAACTAAAATGACGGAAGGAAGGAATAAGTTGAAAATGAGGATTCAAAGGCTACCCTCTCATGATCTAGCAACAGAGGTTGAATATGTTAAGAGTTGTCGAGGAAGGGAACTGAGAAATTGTACAATTCAATCAGAAGTCTCCTATGGAATAATAAATTTTTTTTTCTTTTGTACCAGCCAGCAGGCTGTTCATATTTCACTTGTTTTTGGCGAGCTGGATCTTGTCTGAGCAATATTTTATTTCCGAACAACGAAATGCTTTACAGTTTTTCCAGTCGCTCAAATTTCGTTATCATAAGCCAACAAAATAAGCACTTACAAGTGATTTTTTAACACTCTAGTGCGCTCATTTTAATGGTCATTTTTCAAGAATCACACAAGGCTATTAAAGATCTTTAATATCTGCATACATACAAACTTACATACAACTACTGTATATAAAGAGAAACATTAAGGAAATGAATCATTAAAACAACGAGATAAGAGACCTAACAGTGCACCATTTGCCTTCTTTTCATTACAACGGTGCCATCTTCAATAAAAGAAAAGTGACCTATCACGTATAATCGAAAGTCACTATTATAACTCCTCCTGACATAGCTTTTCTGGTGCACGAGATATCTGCGGCCTTTAATATTTTTAGCACGTGATTAAATCGTCGCTCTTGAAACAGATGGAACATTATGAGTTGGGGTCTAGGATATTGCAACCCATGGCACTGGGTAGTAAGTATAAAAGTGTAGTCTACTTGAAACGGAATTCAAGTTCCTTGCTCATAATGGAAGTAAGTACAACTACCCTGGTCTTGTGTTTCAGTTAAGAAGTACACAATTGAATTCTTATTGTCATCAATTCAGATTCATGGAAGCCGAGTGATTTTTCATGGCTATTCGTGGGATGAAGGATAAGAGCAATATGCTCATCCACTAGAAAAATTTCCAGTATTTTACAAAACATGGAACATTTACGATCAACTTGTTCATGCCTTTCAAATAAACTGATGTTTTTTTTTTTACCGTTACTGTTCAGATTCAGAGGTAAATTAAAATAATCTGCATCTCGCAAATTTTTCCTTTTCAGTTCTGTAGATTATTTAAGGCTATTCATGCTGTCAAAAATAAGGACATGTTGAGCTGCTATAAAATTCGTATAACTGTAAATTGCGGGATTTAAACAGGAAGATTGTGGGTTTTCAAATGTATATCGCTGAACCATAAAAAGAATTGCACAAAAGGTGTGGCTGCAATATCCCAGACCCCTCCTCATAATGTTCCATATATTTCAAATGCTTTTGTACATATGTTTTAAATAAAGGTCAAAATACAAAATAAGACAATCAATAACAAATGAGTAATTACATGTTACTAGGAGTTGTATCACCTTTACCATGTAAGCATGGTAGAAAAATAATATAATCTAAGACAAAAAAAAAAAAAAATTATTATTTTGTTTGGCCTATTGCTATGCTCACTTGAGACTCCCTGGTGATTTCTTCCTGATTAACTTCCGTGAATGCGTTTCTTTTTTAAGTGAAGGCTTTCTGTCTCAAGATACTTTAAGCATTCGTTTGAAATGTGTCTAATTACATCTAACTTTTTCACAGTATCCGAACCAAGTTAATTTCAGTGTTTTACACGCGTACTGTAAAAAAAAAGAAATATTAAAAGGTACCCCCGTTAATTAGGAAAACAAAAGGATTCTATAACATTATACAATTTTTCTCATTTTACGCAACCTACCAACTAATTTTATTCAATGCGATGCTAATTTTGTATTAAAATATCGTAAATATATTTAAATAAACAACAAGAAACCTTAAGGGGCAAACAGTTTAATGAAAGCTTTGCAAGTGAGCGTTCCAACGACGGAACCCTGACCCCAAGAATGACATAACTAGCAACTGCAGTCCTACACCGTCGTTCACTTTGCATATGTATCATATGCACATTATAAACAACGCACATTTCTCTGTAAATACGCATGATGGTTTCTTGCTACAGATCGGAATACTTCTTGTACAAACAAAACAAGCGTAAACTTTTGCTCTTCTCAAACCCCTACCACCATTAAAACGTTTGGGGGGGGGGGAGAAACGAGCAGACCAAATTGCAGTGGCAAACAGAACACGTTCTCGTTCCTACTAACCAGTAAGCAAGATTACATACCTTTGAAGCATGATTTCTCTCCACACGGCAGCCAAGGCAAAAGTTGCAGAGTTCATCCGCCTGGTACAGCAGGAACTGCTGGGGGAGGAAAAAAAAAAGGTACATCATCAGCAAATGTCAGGCATTTCACATCAGCCTGTTACATTAGTTAGCCCTTAATTGCCCCACCTTCAAAAATGTATTCTAAGCTTCTCTCAGTCCTATCATCACGACCGAATCACAGTAAGTTAACCCATTTATGGAACAGAAAATGGAATGGAATGGAATAGAATACAGAATTAAGGCCAAAGGCCAACCGCTGGAACCCATGAGGTCATTCAGCGCTTAAACGGAAATTAAGAGTTGAAAGGTTTGAAAGATGCAACAGGACGAAAACCTCCCAGTTGTACTATGAAACAAATGTTAACTGAGGCTGGACAGCAAGATGGAAGAAAGAGAATATAAATGGAGGTACGGTAATCTTAGGCATTCAAGTATGACATATTCATGCCTGACTGACCTGGCCATGCAACAAAGCCACCCGCTGACACTAATGACTTAACGATGGAGCAAATCACTGATTTCATGAAGGAGCAGTTTTACCCCAAATTCTTCATAATACGGAAATCATTCTACTCTTGATCAAAAAATGAATCGCTTATTTGGTGAAGCTATCCAAGAAACAGTAGCAAGAACTCACCATGACGCGAGGAAGCATGATTTCTCTTCCAATAAGGATCCCCAGAACAGTTAGTAGCAAAATTACTACTCTACGTTCTAGAAGATGAATTAATTTAATGTCGTATAATTCGAACACCCCAAAATGTCTTGGATACCAAGAAACTTGTAAGAAAAGTCAGTGTCACATAAACTTGATCACATACACAGAGATTATGAAATGGTCACACCTAGATGATGCCAACCTTTCACGAGACTGATCCAGATATACGATACAAGCAAAATAGGAAAGACTCCCGTTTCGTTTAGAAAAAAAATAATAAGCGCCTAACCGCCATCTATTAGTGTCCAACGACTAAACTTTGGAAAAGATGCCAGACACTGCTATAATGCAAAATTTGCCATATCCTAGTTCACTATTTTTGATGCTTCATGAATCTGTTGAGTTTTTCATATATCGTTGATACTGCATTCTTTTTCTTATATCCTTAGTACTAGCAATATCCCACCTCTTTACTGTGTCTGTCAGTTTCTACATGGTATTCTTTAAGATAACATTGTGAACGCATCACATCCATTATCATTCCAAAGAATCTGTTGCACAGCATGAGAGGCTACTATGTATGCCTACTTCCCTATGGCTGTCGCGAAAAACAAGCACTGAACCTAATGCCACTGGATATACATTACGAAATGTACTGATTCAGAAAATATATAAACTGAACTGAACGATGTCTATATTCTGTTTCCACTCATCTGTCACCGGAAAATTAACATTCACTGACAGATGTCACGGCAACGTTGTGGTATGTACTCTCCCACAGACTGAGGAAAAGAGGAAAATGTTGGGGAAAGACACGAGAAATGATAACAAACGAATGCTTATAGAAAGTGACGAGAGAGAAACTTGAATGTGAATATAAGATTTAGGCCAAATGCCAAGCACTGGGACCTATGAGGTCATTCAGCGCTGAAAGGAATCTTGAGAGTTAAGAAGGATTTAAAGGTGTAACGGAAGGAAAACCTAGCGGTTGCATTACGAAGCAAATGTTGGAAGAGGTTGGAAAGTAAGCTGGAAGAAAGAGGATAAGAACGGAGGTATAGTAAAAGCAATTAAAGGGGTCGCAGCAATGGACCGAGGGGACGCTGCAAAGAACCTTAATAAGGCATGTCCAGACGAGCGGGCCTGATCGGCGGGCATGCATGTCACCGGGCTCATATAACGAGCAAACCAGCGAAATGGTCGTGTCCGTGTTAAGCGAAATCACCAGTCGGTGCCCGGTGATCTGAAAATGAAAGGACTCTTCCATCATAGATCTTTTTAACTTGAGCATACCTTGGCATTTAGTATACAAGCAAATAAAGCAAAGCTAATAGACTAGGTAACAGGATCTTACAAAAATAAGCAAATTAACGTAAGCAAATGCCTAGCTACAAATGTCCTTTAATATCCAAAGTTAAGTATACCCTAGGTTTACCAGACCACTGAGCTGATTAACGGCTAGTTCGCTCTACCTCGAAAAGAATATATTTTTATATATGTTACCCCAAGGGGAATTTTTTAGTTGATAACAAGTTCGTCGTCCCATGGCCCCACGAGACGACGAACTTATCATCAACTAAAAAATTCCCCTGTGGGTAACATATATGAAAATGTATTATTTCCGAGGTAGAGCGAATTGGATATTAATGGACATTTGTAGCTTAATGGTATATGAATGACGGTGATGTGATAAAATTCATTCATATATATATATATATATATATATATATATATATATATATATATATATATATATATATATATATATATATATATAATATATATATATTATATATATATATATATATTTCGTATGTGTGAACATTTTGTGCATACACATAAAAAATACACGTGGAATCAACTTGAAACTGAACATATACATATACATACATACATACATACATACATACATACATATATATATATATATATATATATATATATATATATATATATATATATATATATATTTAATGTATATGAAATATAAATACATATACTCATATATATACATATACAGTCGTGACTCTAGTCTATACTGACACCAAATATCTTGAACTATTCTTATAGTTCTCAGAGTAATCTCAAAATTGTGATTGAATGACAAACATTTTTTTATAGATCTTCTTCCCAGACATATTATTTCTACCAAGACAAGAAAGACGTAACGTGTAAAAATATTCATGTTTAATTCGGCCTTGGATCAGCCATGTTTTTTTCCAAGGTCGTTTGCCCAAATGTCTACTGTAATTCTGAAATTACAAAAGAAGATGAAGCTGTTCCTTTGGCAATTTTGCTTCATACGAACTCCAGTCTCTCTCTCTCTCTCTCTCTCTCTCTCTCTCTCTCTCTCTCTCTCTCTCTCTCTCTCTCTCTCTCTCTCTCTCGTAGACCGTTTTAGTAATTATTACTTCATTTCCATTCGAATTCCAGTCTCTCTCTCTCTCTCTCTCTCTCTCTCTCTCTTGGACCTTTTTAGTAACTGATATTTCATTTCTATTAGAATTCCAGTCTCTCTCTCTCTCTCTCTCTCTCTCTCTCTCATACATCGTTTTATTGTTACTTAATTTCTGTTCGAATTCCAGTTTCTCTCTCTCTCTCTCTCTCAGTTGCTAAAAATCTCAGCGTTGCCTCCAATCGAGCCTCTGCTGTTATGCTGTGTCCTATGTTTTATCTTGTTTTCGGATGTATGGCTCTACCTTTGCTAGGAGTGTATGGAATGTGCTTACTCTCATTCCCATATAGTTTCTACAATTATGTTCACAGCCATATTGTAGTTCACGTACTATTGCTGTAGGGCTCCCGTAAACATCTCTCCTACTCAGCCAATCCTTGCACCACACTCTCGTCTTTTTCTTTGTACATACACCAATTGTTATGCTGCACAACAGTTCCTTTTGTCTGAGCAGTACTGGCCACCGTGTTTTTCGTATGACACTCGACAAGGTACTGGCATCATCGGGCACGCCCGCCCATTCGTCAACTCTGCCATCTGGACAACACTCACGGGTAAGCCCGGCATTATTTGCCCGCCTACCGCGCTACCGGGCGGGCACGCCCGCTCGTCTGGACAGGCCATAAGTAATGCCTACAGTGCACCGCGTGAGGTGCACTGAAGGGTCTACCCCACTCCCCCTTACGAGGACGAGAAAGAAAAACACGAATGCGAGAGAGAGAGAGAGAGAGAGAGAGAATAACAAACGAATGGTGAGAGAAATAACAGTGACCCTATGGTCTTGAAGCATTGTAATATACAGTACAGTAGAACTAGGCCTCGATTTTTCGTAACTAAAGAATCGACGAAATTCATTAGTTTTCATATTAAAATTGTAACATTAAACAAAATACCCTACACATTTTTACGTTATGCTCATCGAAAAAAGCGTAAGATTTTCGGTTAGGCTGAGCTTTTCCTTGTCACTTATTAGCCTTTTTTTATTGCTGCCCGGTTTGGCGTAAAATCGGCACACCGCAGAAAACCATACATACATCACTAAATGCACCTCTAATAATAGTTTTAGTAACGGAGAACGAGTAGGGCATTCTTGTGCATAAGCCTATATTGATTTTACCTCACACCTGCCTTTCCCAATTATAATATCTATCAGTACCACCAAAATAACAGACCGGTATTCGAAGTCACAGACCGAAGACGGTTATAAGGTTTCCTGGGTTTCTAATCAATAATTTGTTGAACGTGACAAATGAGAGAAACGTATTTCAAACAATGTTAGAAATGTGCTCCTTTTAACATCACTGCGAAAACTGAAATCATGAGACTGCGTTTTGAATGCTTAGCTTCATTAGGCTCACACAGGTCAAGTACACTGATAATAAATCATCTTTCATTGTAAATAAATCTTCCTTGCATATACTGTATATGGGTTGCCAAGAAATACAACCCGGCTTGTTGATAGCGAGTTTGCTCATGTTCCCCGCCGGATTTTTAAAGAGCTGCTGTAGCATTACGGCCCCGCCCCGCAAAGAACACCACGGACCCAACTCACTTTCTTCTTATGACGCGACGTCTATTACTTTCATAGAATAGGCCATATTATAAGGGAGGTTATTACTGAGATTAGCATGAAAGAAAAACAATGATAACTATTCGAACATTCGGACTAGAAAGGAATTTTGCGGTTCTGACCGAGTACTCGTCTGTTTTCTTATATTGTCTTTCTTGTCATAAAGATTTTTATCAGTTACTGAAAAATTTATGAAGAAAAGACGTACCTGAAACAAATATGCCAGACACTGGTAGTATGAATGGGATATATACTTCTAAGAACTCGTAACAAATCTATACAATGACTCGATTTGTAGTTTCTTAATACACAGATGTCAGTTATAAAACACTTATAACAATCGCCAAAAAAAAGGTTGTGCAGTCAAGACTTTGGGCATTATAGGCCCTGTATATCTGTAGTAAGTCAAAAGGGCATATTTATTATTAACATTTCATTGTGTCTTTCACATGTCTCACATGTAAATAAGTACTTCGGTAGGAATGTAAAGTCTATTTGTATACATTCGAATACAATGGAATTTATCCAATCAGCAGCCGATATTATCAACAGTATTGCCAGGACAAGATGCTTATTGAAGACAACGTTTCACTGATAGATCGGCTAACACCGATTATGGCTAAGGGATCTACTACTAAATGTAAGGAAATTCATGTGACAAGCACATAGACTTCTCACTAACAGTATAATTAAGTGATCAAAGTATTGAAATTACGACATGGAATTAGAAGAGTACCTTACTCAACAACTTTCTATGCATTAATGATATTTAGAAACTTCACTCACAAATGCAGTTATAATAAATCATGAAGCCCAAGGAAATCATCAAACCAATATTTTGGTATCTATCATGTGTGCAGAAAATGCATAAACAATAAACGATGTAGTAAATTCTCTCTCTCTCTCTCTCTCTCTCTCTCTCTCTCTCTCTCTCTCTCTCTCTCTCTCTCTCTTCCCTATAGCCACTCGTGTACATTCTGGTGACCAACACTCCATAAGTTAACCTACATATACAGACACACTTCCATGCAATAAAGTGTAGACACATACTTGGTATACTGACAGAGGTCTACATTTTTCGTACAAGTTACCAAGCATTCGGGTCGTTTCGGCCGTAAGTCATTTAAGCAGTAAGCACGTTTACGTGCAAAATGGGCGCCGTGTTTCGTACCAGCCCCTTGGGGATGTACGTAAAACATGAAATAATAATGGTAAATACCATAAACATGACGGTAAATACCATAAACATAACGTCTTACATTGTTTTGGATGTTACGGCCTAAGTGACTTACGGCCGAAACGACCAGGACCGGTTAACAACTACTGTAAAATTTTCTTGAAGTATTCAACTGTTAATTAAGTAAACACACAATACACAAATGTAATGTGAACCTTCACAAAACTCCCGAATACACCGCCCATGCACGACTGGTGTGTGCATGTGAGATTTGATTCGATGCTCGACGACTCTCATGCAAAAGTTTGGGGGCCTATTTCAATTAGACCTATGAACAACATCCCTGAATCAGTGAGATCCCTAGGTGCTTTGCGGTCTAAGTTTATGTAGGTTTCATAAGAGGTCACATGAAATACGTTTTATTTTCACCTTATGCAAGTTGAATTGCGTAAAGTAGTTCACATTCTACATCACTCCTACAAGTGAAAAAAAAACCAGTTAGCCTAAATTGTTTAAAATAATGTTGTGACATATTCGTGGTTTGTATTTTAAACTGATAGCAGCTCTAAGTTTTCAAATGTGCATTTATAGAGCAACCACTTACATTTAAATTTAAATGTCTTAGTTATTATGCGTTACCACACAGCAAGTAGCCATAGCTTTAAGGACTAGGCCTACTACTTACTCTGTTTAGTGAATATATTACGGTGCTGTCACACAGACAAGTATTCTGGCTTCCTTTTCCATGTAGTTTACTCAAAACATCCAGTAATGTACGTGAAAGTGAAAATGTACATCTTCGTCATCTTATACCAAAAATCGGTACCAAAGCGCGGGAAGAATAGTCAGTCTTTCCAGTGCATTTCTACCAGACGAAAACATAATTCAAATCTGTACGATAAAAGCGTAATTCACTCGTCCCCGTTGCTATATTTTATACCATTTTGTGAAATAAGTGTTCCTTTCTTATCAGTTATAGCATAAACTAGGCTCATATCATACAGCCAAAGTCTTTCAGCCAAATCTACGGAAAGGTGGCCATTGTCCAGCAAGTACAGTATTCTAATTAATGAACGCGTTTACAGTAGGGATAGTATTATATTACTTGGCTAAACGCACAGTAAATGCTCCCGGAAGTAAAAATATTCCTGTTCATGGCATCTTCCGCCATACCTTCCTTACCTAAGGCTACTGGCTATACATCACATGATGCCAGAACACAAACGACCTTGTATCAACTGTACATTACTTACCTATGAGAATTCGCTGCACATGTTTAATCTGCTTCATCGTTTGGTTGTGTTATATGGTGGCACTGCAAAGCTTCCATGATGCATCACTTTCGAACATTACGCTACTAGTGGTGCAAGCCACCACTAGGCCTATGTGCGAGATCGGCTTTAGAACAAAATCCCAGTTGAAGTTGTGGGCTGCCGTTTCAGATTTTTAATCTTAATATTCAGCTTTTACAGTCGTTTGTTATCAGTGCAAGACTGAGTGATGAAACAAATGGAAAGTGGCCACTGCTGACAACACACCAACACCGAGCATTCATCAATCTGGTTGCAAGCATCTGCCAAGCTTAACAGTATGGACACCCTCTTGTACCGGGAATACTTTACGCACATTGCAACTGAGTCACACGTTATGAAATGCAAAGTATTACCTGTTTTTAATAATCAGGAGACTGTGAAAACAATCGCTGTTATTCCAGCCGTCTGTTACGATGAAAGCAAGAAAAAGAGTAAAAGATGACACTCGATGCATCGCGATTAGTCGGCTACCACAACAAAATCGGATTTTTCGCCATTCCGTGACGTCATCAACGAGTACAGAAGGAGAAGAGTCATCTATTGACGCTCTGAGAAATCTGTTCGAGTCCACATTTAATGCCACCACTATCGTTCATTTACGACTGCACAGTCGGCCTGAGCAGGCAAAACTGAACGTTAATGTGAGCAACCTGCACAAATTATCTCGCCTGCGGAGGCGGCCTGAGCAAATGGCTCATCGCAGTCGATGAGCCTCCAGTCACACGGCTACGCATGCGCACTTCAACGTTAATGTAGGGAGGCAATTATTTTGGCTCAGTTGCCAGTTCCCTTTCTGTCCCGGACAGATGTCATGTAGAAATCGAGAACGCAGATTTGAGTTTTATTAAACTGAAGTGTTTATACCTAAATTGATGATATATTGGATTTACTTACTTTTTTTTAATGATTGATACGGATGTCTGATAATATATATTTATAATTTTGCCATTTTTTCAATGGAAAAATAATTGTGTATAACGAAGGTTGAAATTGGCAGCACCATTCCTGAATGTCTTGTAGATTTCATTGATGTCTGTATGAATGAGACTGTCTGGGCAAGTGAAATCCAAAGGCTATCGTAACAGATTAAACCTGTGTATGTTTATTCGTGGTTATAAACCATATATGCAAGTTAATTTTTAAATGAGAATAAATATTCATTATGGCGACATAACGTAAAACAAGAATGGTCCTATAATGCGTCTATTCATGATTATGCATCATATATGCAATTCAATTTTAAAATGAGAACAAAATATTCAACATTCTGATGAAAAAATAAAACAATATTAGACTGCATGTTTATTCTTTGCTCACATCCCATGTAAGCCGTTTTGACATGAAATTTGACTAATAACACGCAAATGGAACAAAGAAACAGTAGTAAACTATGGATTTTTACTCGTTGTAACACATCATAAGAAAGTCATTCTTAAAACGAAAATAAATCAGTATTAAGCATTTTAATGAAAGAGAAAACAATATTAGGCCTATATATGTCAACTTTGAAATGAAAAACAATTACTAACTTAATTAACACAATTATCTTGCCATGAAACTCTTCCTTCATCCATAAAATATTCAATAAACATTATGAAAGTCCTTGGGGCCAAATTTAAACTCTTAACAAATTCACGCGGGATTATTGAATTAGTTTTTTTTCAACCACTCTTTCACAGGACGTCTTACTTGACGTTTAGGATTTTTTTATATATATATCAGCAAGCCAATTACAGCCAGAGCATCGTGTGCTGACGCCATGGCTGTTACGGAGGACTGTGGAAAAAGACTGTATCGTTATGGTGAAGATCTGCTTGCATAGGCCGACTGTGCAGGCACAACTGTGCACGTATAACTGAACGTTAGTGGCGGCCTTAAGGGGTGAGGCAACACGACCATATTTTGTGGTATCTTTTGGTCTCTTGCTTTCGTCATTTTGCAACGAAACATTGACAATTTTGTTATCGCGCGGTGAATGGAAAAGAAGGGCTTTCCAATACTTCCCTGAATTGTCAGCATACAGATTAAATCTAGCAATAAATGAATGGGTTTACATATTAGCAGCGTTATATAGGAATGGAACTGAAAATATAATTTAGGCCAAAGGCCAAGCGCTGGGACCTAATATGTCACTCAGCGATGAAAGGGAAATTAAGAGCAAAAATCCATTGAAGGTGTAACGGGAGGAAAACCTCGCAGTTACACATGAAGCAATTGTTGGGAGAGGGTAGAAAGTAAGAAGGAAGCAAGAGAACATGAATGGAGGTACAGTAAAAGGGATGAAAGGAGTTGCAGCTAAAGACCGAAAGGACGCTTCAAAAGCCGTAAGCAATGCATACAGTGCAGTGTGTGAGGTGCACTGACGGCACCATCCCTCCACGGAGAATAGCGTTATATATAACAATATATTTTAGGAACGAAATTTTCCTTTAATGATGTAAAATTACTATGTCATTGCAACAGCATGAGCATCTTTTGTTGCAGTGGTTGGCGGCAGTCGTCCTTGTGACTGGGCATTAAGAGCTTAGCTTCCCCATCTCGACTGCGAAAAGTTTCAAAACTCTTCGAACTGTTTCGTCTCTGACAAATCCTAGATTTAATGATGGAGAAAACGGAATCTCACTAGCATGATACTAAAAAAAAAAAAAACTCTACTGTAAATCCTAAGCAGCACAGTACATATCCATACCGCCAAAGTCTGTCAACTCAGAGATGCTATCTTTAATTACTGCTGGCAGATATGAAATTGTGTCCCTTTTTTGCTTCTTGCATTTCTCGGAACCATGTACGATAAGCCTTGGTAAGGTTTTATGGCGACAATATGACCGTAACCAATTTAATCTAAAGAGGAAAAAAGGAATTATATTTTGAGGCTAACACCAAAGCCATGGCTCATTCTTTTCTCGACAGAAGTATGGGTGAGCATGTGAAAGCCTTGTATTAAGAGAACATTTCATCCATTCTACTCAGTAATCAGCTACCTGTTACCTATTTTGGAACAATCCACGATGTAAGATGTCTTTGAAATCTCCCATCATTCTGGGAGAATCCATGTTATCATAACAGTGACATACAAAGTTTTTTGGCCTATCAGCAATTCTTATATTGAAAAAGCCAAAAGTCTTTGCAAACGACAAGAAACAAGAAAGTCTACAGTGATTTATTACCATGTTTAAGTACTTCCATAGTTGTTGAAGAAACAAAGTAGTTTGTAATGAATATAAATCGACCCCGGACAAGGACCTACATGTAGCTAAATACAAAAGGCGTAACTGTTTTTCCTGCGACGCCTAATGCACAAAGAAAACAAGCAAGACAACAACAGGGTTCAAACTAAGTTCTACCATGAGTGCCCTCTGCTATGCTCTAACACGGAAAAGCTAAAGTACACTCTGGATTCCCGCAACTGTCACAAAATGGTTTCAGCAGAATGGTCGTACGGATCTCAGCAAGAGTAGCTACCAGGCTTTACTGCGTCAGCTAAATCCAGCCTCACAAAGAAGTCACCAAAGATCCGGAACATTCAGAAACCCTGACAATGCTTATGCTTAAACAATATAGTAAGAAACGACCAGCAGTCAAGGGTCAACGAGTGAAAAGACTTAATGAGCGTGTCAAATTTCAGTTTCATTCACTTTACATGTGTACCGTATGAAGTGAATATATAACCTCATTCTTCTACAAACATTTCCTGCAATGGTACAATTGTATTATTCTTTTTCATTCTGCTATTTTCTTCCCCACTGAAATATTACCGGGCAGGGTGAAGAAGCGAACACAAATGATAGTGTGCAGAGAATTTGTTGGCATCAGTACATCTTCAATATTTGCTATGATGATGATCAGTGAGAGAGTTCCAGTTTTCCATCTGAATAATATGAGTTATAAATGAGTTGGGGCATAAATTAATCTCAAAGAAACATTCTATACAATAACTGATAACCCCACAAAATCGCTTCTCTCCTAAACTAAAAGTGAAGCTTTATGTGAGTTCCTGTTGGGTAGAACAATGAGAATGGTGGACAGTAAGTGGTAAGGAAGAAAGTTCAAGAAATAAATAAGTAAAAAATTAAAATTATGAGAAGTTTGATTAACATTTAGGTGATCTGTTTTTATTAAATGTCTCAAAATAAATTCATGACCTAGTAATGACGCTAATGTTTTTTGTTTCAAACTTGCAATATTTAAATGTTACTAACATATTCTATGAATGAGCCTGGCACATACGGGGGATATACCATTTCATTTTGAGAACACAAAAGCTGTTTGTTCACAAGTTGAAAAAATCCGAGAAAAGAATGAAACTGCAAAGGGTGGGACTTCCAGCAACTGGAAAATGAAAGGAAGATGAAAATGCGTAAGAGAACCACTGAGTTGGATTAAACTCATCTTTAGGCAATTCCAGCTGAGATTCCATTCTGCTGACAAAGCAGTATTCTTCTCAATAGCCTGACAGATGGCGTATTGTGATATTCAAGACCCCAAATGAAACAGATACCCGATTCATGAAATAATTATAGTAAATGACATGTACCGAAAT
>NC_089781.1:28329540-28377040 GCF_040412425.1 Macrobrachium rosenbergii
CACCAACGTTATACTTCCCTCGTAAACAGGACTTCAGCAATATAACTAAACTAGACATTTAATGGCACCTGTTAACCACAAACTTTCTCAGAGTAAATAACTTCGTATTTTCTTAAAGTATGAATTTGTAGAGTCCGCTTTGTCTTCAAGTTTACAATCAATTAAATGGGAAATACCTTAACAGCATACATTTACTTGGAAAAGTCAAAAGAATATTATAGAAACTGTGAGCGGCATGGTTTTAAAAGGAAAAGACTTTGAGTTTTGCTGAGGCACCAAAATCTAATTCATTTTAAAAATTTTTTTAAACCAATAATCGTTTAAATACAAATACAATGATAAGATGGCGTGAATGGGTCTATTCAACTAGAGTTAAATGTAAGTGAACTCATCAGATATTATTTTGTATGCACAAGCTGAGCAAGAATCACAGTTGTCACTGTGCCAAAGTGCGCTTGCGCTTCCTCTCGAAACCTCTCATTTGTGGGTTTGAATTCTGCCTCGGATGATGAAAGTTTCTTCATTTATTCCCTGCTTTATATAGGCTCATAGTGATATATATATATATATATATACATACATATATATATATATATATATATATATATACATAATACATACACACACACACATTATATATATATATATATATATATATATATATATATATATATATATATATATATATATATATATATATATATATATATATATATTATATTGTACAGTATATATATATATATATATATATATATATATATATATATATATATATATATATATATACATATATATATATATATATATATATATATATATATATATATATATATATATATATATACACTAGCTGCCTGGGAAAACTCTGAAGGACTCAGAAACACTTTCTTGCGCCTCCTTGTGCTGACTGTCCCTTTTATCTAGAAGTTATTGTACTGACTATCCCTTTTATTCAGATAGTGCTGTTGTAACTGTCCCATTTATCCACATATTACTGTGGTAACTGTCCCGTTTATCCAGGAATTACTGTACTAACTGTCTCTTGTATCCAAATATTACTGTTCTGACTGTTGTCCCGTTTATCCAGGAATTACTGTACTAACTGTCTCTTGTATCCAAATATTACTGTTCTGACTGTCCTTTTTATCCAGGCATTACTGTAGTGACTGTCTGATTTATCCAAGTATTACTGTGGTTGTAGGTATATGAAAGACATGTTCAGTATGATGTATGAACCTTTATATATATATATGCATTACGTTCTTTTATGTTTCATGTCCATTTACAGTATATACCTCCCTAATGTATTAAATGTATGTCATTCCAATGTGTTTATCATGTACATTATGTAATGACTGAACCTTGTCCATCTGGCAGTAATGTTTCGCCAGTACGGGACCGCTCTGTTTCCCGTGTAGACACAAAATTTGTACCTCTGTGAATTTGTCAACTCCACTATACATTAAGGACCTACTTTTTATATTTCGGTGTTTCCTTCATCCCCAACCTTTAGTGATAAGGATAACGCATCGAACACACATGGCGCAGTGAACTGAAGTGTCAGTGAAGTTTTTTATTCAAGAGGATTTTCTGCAAGTGCATGGCTTCCGGCACCATTAATCGTCAACGCTGTTGTTTATGATGTTTCGCGCCTCCACCCAGCTTTTCATTGTGGATTTATAGTGCTTTAAGTGTACAGTGATCAGTGGTTCATGAGTGAAGTGTTGTGCAAAGTGTCGTGTCGTTCTAGTGTCCTTTTTTGCATTCATATAAGTCTGTGACATGCAAAACCCTCGCTGCTGCCCCAAGTGAGAGCGATTAGCCAGACATCCGGTTCCCTCAATTGTTTCCGGGTTACTAACTGACCGATGAGTCTCGGCAGAGGCTCAGACATGCACATCTGCAATGCACACACTTACTCGCTGATCCAGTAACTCTTATTATTTAAACTGTAGTTTTAAATAGAAGAATCTTTTATTATTTTAAATACGTGTTATTCACTGCATATATTACACGTAATGGATGGGCTAGAAGAATTTTTAGGTCAGCCAGAAGAGACAGCAGACCAGGGGATGTTAGAAGCCAGTAGTGTGGGAGCTTATGCCCGCAGTGGGAACACCGTGGGAGAGGAGTTCACCAGGACGTCACCGCCCTCCTCCCCCTAACCACCACTCCTTCGCCCTCACTACCAGCCCCTCCCCTCCACCCAACCGACTGGAACAGATTTCCTTCAACTTATTAAGTTTTTAGAGGAATCTCGCCGGTATGAAGAAGAAAGAAGACGACGTGAAGATGAAGAAAGAAGAGAACAAAGAAGACGTGAAGAAGAGGATAGAAGAGCACAAGAGGAATTAAGCAGAAGAGAGGAAAAACATGCACAGAGATGAGGAAAATGCAAGATTTACAGCCCTTATCCAGGCGCTCTCGTCTGCCCAACCCTTCCATGCAGAAAACCCCATACCAGGTACAGAGATGGGCGCTTCTTCCTCCAGTCAACCTTCTCTTCCCCACCTCAAAAGCGACGGCACAAACGCCGCCCCACTCAAGGCTGATGCAACATTCCAAATGTTCAGGGAATGGAGACGCAGGTGGGATGATTATGCCATTATGGTCGATCTTTTCAAGCTTCCCAGGGAGAAACAGATGATCCAGTTGCGGATGTGCTTGGACCTTGAAACTCAGCGCGTGTTGGAGCACACCTTACAGATCTCACCCTCCACAGATAAGTCTGTAGATGAAGTGTTGGATGCCCTGCAGTCTCACATAAAGGGCTTACGTAATGAGGTTCTTCGTCGTGAGGGAATTGCTTTTAGTTGCAAACAGATGGAAGGAGAACCTTTTTCAGATTTCTATGTAAGGCTTCGACGCATTGCTGAGGAAGTCGACTTGTGCCGGGGAATGCAGCTGCATGCGAGGAGACCCAGTTGAAAATGGTAATTCTGATGGGCATTCAAGATGCAGAGCTTGTTCAGAAAATAATTTCTTGGACACCGCCTCCTCATTACAAGATATTGTCACGACCTGTCGGTCATATGAAGCAGCCAAAAATGCAACTTCTGCCATACATGCCCCACCTAACCAGTTGCGTGCCGTTTCTGCCTACAAAAAGTGTAAGAAGAAAAGGGCAAGTGAAGCAACCTTACCTTTAAAACCGATTTTGACACCAGCTACTTTATGCCAGTCCTGTGCTCGACAGCATGGCCCCAGTGATTGCCCTGCTGCCAACAGTACTTGCAAAAGCTGTGCCTGCCTTGGTCACTGGTCCAGGACAATCAAATGTCGTGCCAGCAAAGCCCAGTGCCGCCTTTGCCACCGCATAGGACATTTTGATAAGTGTTGCAGAGAGAAGAAGAAGAATCACCAGGATGGATCTCAAGCAACAGTGCTGCCCCTCCAACTCCTGCAAGACCCAAGATGCGCGGCAGAACAGCTGTCGTCGTTTGGATACCCCTTCTTCCACAGCCCCCAAGACACCCCAACCCATCTGTGTTCTCCTGTCATTTGGTGATATTAATTCCCGCTTACAGATGTTACCAGACACAGGTGCTGATGTCACCGTTATTGGCCAGCGACACCTAGAAAGTTTAGGAATCCCCAGAAGCAGCCTGCAACCTCTTCCGCCAACTACAATGATTACTGCGGATGGGTCCAAATGGCGCCTGCCCTGGGCATGTTCAGGGCTACTCTCACCTTAGGTAAGCAGTCTTGTTCTGCTAGGATTCATGTCCACGAGAATGTCCAGACTCACTTCTGTCTTATGCACACTGTCAAGAGTTGACCATAATATCTCCGGATTTCCCTAAGCCCATTGCAGAAGTCAAGCATGTCAATAGATGCAAGGAGCTACCTATCTCAGCCACCACATCGCCTTCGGCTGCCAAGGAATATTTCCTCCGAGAGTTCGCAGATGTGTTGATTTCCAAAGAAGACTTGAAGTCAGCTCCTCAAGCCCATGGTCGGTCCTCCCATGAGGATTCATCTCAAGGACGGTGCTGTGCCCTTCGCCATCCACACCCCAAGACAGATTCCCCTTGCCTTCAGGGACCAGGTCAAGGGAAGAGCTTGACTCCATGGTAACCAGGGAATAATCAAGCCGACTGGTGATGACCCTTCAGAATGGTGTCACCCCTTGTCGTTGTTGCCAAAGAATGTCACAGGAGTACGCATCACTGTCGACCTCTCCAAGCTGAACAGCCAAGTTTCCTGCCCAGCCCACCCTTCGCCCCACACCCTTCACCGCCATTCGTAGTGTGGACCCGAAGGCTAGGTTCTTCGACAGCTGATGCCCTCTGTGGGTACTGGCAAATGGAACTGGCCGAAGAGGATCAACATTTGACTACCTTTATTACGCCATATGGTCGGTTCAAACACTGCAGAGGACCAATGGGTTTTGCAGCTACTGGAGATGCATTCTGTCTGCGGGGCGATATGACCCTTCAGGAGTCAAGAACTGTGTGAAGGTTGTCGATGACATCCTTCTCCACGATGAGGATTACCAGTCACACCTTTACCGTATCCACGAGATGCTCACCAGGTGCCCATAAGTTTGGGATTACCCTCAACAAGGACAAGTTTGTGCTTGCTGCACCTACCGTCAACTTCTGCGGATACACGCTCTCAGGAGAGGGCATCTCGGCTGACCAAAAAAAGTCAGTGCCATCAGGGATTTCCCTACTCCAGCTAACCTGACCGACCTCAGGTCATTCATGGGCCTGGTCAACCAGTTGGCAGAGTTCACCCCTGACATTGCCGCTACAGCCCAGCCTTTACGCCCTCTGATGAGCCCCAAGAGAACATTTGTGTGGACCCCTGATCATGATGAGGCCTTTTGACGCATCAAGTCAGCACTCCTCCGTCCACCCGTTCTCGCCGCTTTCGACCCAGACCTGCCTGTCATCCTCCAGACAGATGCCTCACGCCTTAATGGTATTGGATATGCCCTTCTGCAGGACCATGGTAGTGGACATTTACATCTAGTTCAGTGTGGCTCTCGATTCCTTACTGACGCCGAGACACGCTATGCCACTATTGAGCTTGAGATGCTGGCCGTGGTCTGGTCGATGTCAAAATGTAGGCTGTATCTCGCAGGCCTACAGAACTTTACTCTGATGACGGATCACCGTCCCCTCATACCTATCCTGAATCATTACTCGCTGGACGCCATCGAGAATCCTCGCCTCCAGCGTCTGAAGGAGAAAATTTCGCCCTACTTATTCACAGCTGTGTGGCGTGCTGGCAAGTCTCTGAACATTCCTGATGCTTTGTCTCGAGCCCCAGTCAGCCACCCCACACCAGAGGACGAAATTGCAGGTGCCCCTTCTGCCACCCATCTCCGAACAGTCATGGCAGTGTACACTGTCACCTCTTCAGGAGAGTCTCCAGCTCAAGATGCCGACAGGACCCTTCAGGATCTACGAGATGCAGCAAGAACAGACCCTGTCTACACTCGCCTGCTCGACTGTGTCACCTCAGGATTCCCCTCCAATAGGTATGAGCTGCAAAACTGCTTACTCCCATACTGGAAGATACGGGATGAACTCTACGCTGATGGTGACCTCGTCCTGTATGGAGCAAGAGTTATAGTTCCTGCCCCTCTCCGCACCTTGTCTCGCTTACACATGACAGCCATAGGGGTGTGGAATCTACTAAGCACCGAGCAAGACAGACTGTCTTCTGGCTTGGTATTAACTCAGACATTGTCAACACAATTGGAGCTTGTGAGTCATGCCAGGTATTGCAGCCATCCCAGCAGCAGGAACCACTGATGAGTGATGACAACCCCAAGAGGCCCTTTGAGTCTGTTTCAGCAGATTTCTTTATCGTCGCAGGAAAAGCCTTCCTCGTCATAGTCGACCGACTCTCAGGATGGCCTGTTGTCGTCCCATGCAAAGGTGATACTACCGCTTCTAATACAATCAGGATCTTCTGCCGCTACTTCCGGGAAGTTGGTGTCCCTATACGCCTCAGGACTGATGGAGGACCACAGTTCACCAGCAATGAGTTCCGGGATTTTATGGAGCCATGGGGAGTTCGACATGTGGTTACCTCCCCATATTATCCACAATCGAACGGTCATGCTGAAGCCGCCATGAAATCAATCAAGCATCTTATCCTGACAACGGCACCCTCAGGCAACATTGATTGCGAGGAGTTTGATCGAGGAGGTCTCTTAGAGCTCGGAACACTCCCAAATTTCACAGGCCGCTCCCTGCCCAGATCTTGTATGGCCGACCTCTTAGGTCATGCATCCCCGCACACCGGAGTCCTTTTCAAAGGGTGGCAGGTCAAGACTGAGGACTGTGACCGCCCGTGCTGCCCGCCCGTGCGCGCAAGTTAAGACCCGGTACGATCAGCATGCCCGCCCCTACCCAGGTTGACTATTGGACAGCACGTCGGATCAAGACCCGACATCTCACCGCTGGGACAAGGTCGGGGTAGTCATGAGTTTCGGCAGGTCAAGGGACTATGAGATTTGTCTTCCTAGTGGTCGTGTATGGTGGCGAAACCGTCGTTTTCCTTCACCCAGTGCCACCTCTTAGTGTTGACCCATCCTCTTTTTCCTGTGGCCCCTTGCTTGGACCAGGAAAAGCAGTCCTAATTGATATTCCCCAATGTCCCCACGTTGTTCTCAAAGGCTCACAGAAAAAGAGTCCGCTCGAGAGTTTACTACGAGCGTGAGGGGGGAGGGAGGTGTATGTATATGAAAGACATGTTCAGTATGATGTATGAACCTTTATATATATATATGCATTACGTTCTTTTATGTTTCATGTCCATTTACAGTATATACCTCCCTAATGTATTAAATGTATGTCATTCCAATGTGTTTATCATGTACGTTATGTAATGACTGAACCTTGTCCGTCTGGCAGTAATGTTTCGCCAGTACGGGACCGCTCTGTTTCCTGTGTAGACACATAATTTGTACCTCTGTGAATTTGTCAACTCCACTAGACATTAAGGACCTACTTTTTATATTTCGGTGTTTCCTTCATCCCCAACCTTTAGTGATAAGGATAATGCATCGAACACACAGTGGTGACTGTCCCTTTTATTCAGGTATTACTGTACTGACTGTCTCTTTTATCCAGATATTACTATTGTGACTGTCCCATTTATCCAGTCATTACTGTGGTGACTGTCCCATTTATCCAGGTATTACTGTACTGACTGTCTCTTTTATCCAGATATTACTAGGGTGACTGTCCCATTAATCCAGTCATTACTGCAGTGACTGTCCAATTTATCCAGATGTTACTGTGGTGACTGTCCCATTTATCCAGTTATTACTGTGGTGACTGTCCCATTTACCCAGATGTTACTGCTGACTGTCCCTTTCATCCAGACATTAATGTGGTGTCTGTCCCTTTTATCCAGGTATTAATGTGCTGACTGTCCCCAGGTATTACCGTGGTGACTGTCCCATTTATCCAGGCATTCCTGTTTTTCTGTCCCTTTTATCGAGGTATTACTGTGGTAACTGTCTCTTTTATCCAGGTATTACTGTAATGACTCTCATTTATTCAGTTATTACTGTGCTGACTGTCCCTTTCATCCAGACATTACTGTGGTGTCTGTCCCTTTTATCCAGGTATCAATGTACTGACTGTCCCCCAGGTATTACCGTGGTGACTGTCCCATTTATCCAGGCATTCCTGTTTCTCTGTTCCCTTTATCCAGGTATTACTGTGGTGACAACCCATTTTATCCAGATATTGGTGTAGTGACTGTCTCATTTATCCAGGTATTACTGTGGTGGCTGTCCCATCTATATAGGTATTACTGTGGTGACTACTTCTTTTATTCAGGTGGTATTACTGTGGCTACTGTCCCATTTATCCAGGTATTAATGTACTGTCAGTCCCTTTTATCCAAGCATTACTGAGCTGACTGTCCCTTTTATCCAGGTATTACTGTACTGATTGTCCCTTTTATTCCAGGTATTACTGTGGTGACTGTCTCATTTACCCAGGTATTACTGTGGTGACTGTCACGTATAACCCCCATTAAACCTAAACATACCAACCCACTGAACTGAAACACCCCCACTAAACTTATGCATACCCTCACTAAGCCTAAACACACCCCCACTAAACCTAAACACACCCCTACTATACCTAAACATATCCCCACTAAACCTAAACACAACTCACACTAAACCTAAACACACCCCCACTAAATGTAAACACTAACTCTGATAGAGAATTATTAATCACAAGAAAGAAAAGCATTTTCAATAATATACTTCTATGGTATCGAGTACATGATATGAGGCATGATAAACCCTTGGAGTTTATTTACCAAAAAAAAAAAAGTTACAAAGGGAAGGGGGAAGGCGGATGGGGAAGGGGAAGGAAAGGGGAAAGGCGTATGGGTTTGAAACCTACCCTATTATCTAAGGTTAGGTCAAATGATGGCCATGTGCCAAATTTTGCCTAGAGCAGTCAAGTGGTTACCACATCATAAGTTACAAAGGGAAGGGGAAGGGGGGGAAGGGGAAGGGAAGGGGAAGGGGAAGGGGGTGTTGGTTTGAACCCTACCCTATTGGCTAAGTTGGGTCATATGATGGCCACGTCCAAAATTTTGTCTAGATAGGTCAGACTGTTACCACATCAGTTACCAAGAACAGGGGGAAGGGGGATTGAGGTAGGGGAAGGGTGTATGGGTTTAAAAGCTACCCTATTATGTAATTGGGTTAAATGATGGCCACGTGCCAAATTTTGTCTGGGTTGGTCAAGAGGTTACCACATAAGTTACAAAGGAAATGGGGAAGAGGGATGGGGAAGGGGAAGTGGGAATGGTAGTTTGAAACCTACCACAATATTGAGTTGGGTCAAATGATGGCCACGTGCCAAATTTTGCCTAGATCAGTCAAGTGGTTACAACGTAAGTTACAAAGGGAAGGGGAAGGGATTGGGGATGGGGAAGGGGTTACACATTTGAAACCTACCCTATTATCTAAGTTGGGTCAAATGATGGCCAAATGCCAAATTTTGTCTGGATCAGTCAGGTGGTTACCACATAAGTTACAAAGAGAAGGGGGATAGGGGAAGGAGAGGAGGAAGAGGAAGGGGGTACGGGTTTGAAACCTACCCTATTATCTACATGGATCAATTGATGACCACGTTCCAAATTTTGTCTAGATTGGTCAAGTGGTTACCACATAAATTGCAAAGGGAAGGAGGAAGAGGGATAGGGAAGGGGAAGTGGGTAAGGGTTTAAAACCTAACTTATTATCTAAGTTGGTCAAATAATGGCTACATGCCAAATTTTGTCTAGATCAGTCAAGCAGTTACCATATGAGTTAAAAAGGGAAGGGGGATGGAAGATTGGGGAAGGGGAAGGGGTAGGGGTTTAAAAGGTACCCTATTATCTAAGTTGGGTCAAAAGATGGCCACGTGCTAAATTTTGTCTAGATCGCTCAAGCGGTGACAACATAAGTTATAAAGGGAAGGGGAAAAGGGGATGGGGAAGGGGAAGGGGAAGGGTTTGTGGGTTTGAAACCTACCCTATTATTTAAATGGAACAAATGATATGTGAATAACCTAAATATAACAGAGAACCAGTGATAGAGAGACCAGAGAGAGAGAGAGAGAGAGAGAGAGAGAGAGAGAATAGAGACATAGAAAGAGAAAATAAAATAAGAATACAATGAACAGAGAGAGAGAGAGAGAGAGAGAGAGAGAGAGATAACGAAGCAGAGGTAATAACAACACTTCCTGTGTTTCGCTCGTGTAGCCTAAACATGGGCACAAGTTAATCTAAAGAAATCATTAAGGAATGTTTACATGTCTCACCTGTGAAGCTTAGCTTTTAACTTTAGCCAGAAAATCAAGACTTCCAGTGATGTAAAAAGACCCTCCTTCGTAGGAGGAGTCAATTCCACTAATCCACCCAAAAAGGACTTCCTTAGATAAGTCTTCAACCAAGGGCTGGACAGAAGCTGTTGCCTGCCTATAGTAGGAGGGGTATTCCATTTTGAAAAACCTTCAAAACAGAAGCAGAGAAGCAGAGAACAGCAGAGACAGAAGCAGAGAGAAAGGGAGCCTTAGAGAGTGAGGTCGTAGGCATCACCAGTTGTGGGTTAAAAGATTCAAGAAAGCAAGGCTCACACTCTGGCTCACACTTCATTTTGTATTCATACTACTTAACTTGTATATATATTTCAATTGTATATGTACACTGTTATTTTTACTAGTGTGTTAATAAAGTAAGAAAGCTGCACTGTGTCTTTCTAAATCCTCCTGGGACTCAAATGTTACTACAATTAATAACAAACAATGCTACAAACAAACTACAACAATAAAAGCAACTATAAAGAAAGGAACATCATAACAAAGGTGCTAACAACAAAACATTAATAACAAGCATCAAATGAAATGGTGAAATAACCATTACAAATGGTGCCAGCAGCATAGGATCCGAAAAGAAGTAAAAGTGCAGTGTGATAAACGAACAATTAGCCTACACACACAAGAATTTCATAACAAATGACAAAATGAACCATAACGAATCGACAAGCAGAACTCCAAACAGGCAACGAGGTGAATCATAACATTGACGAAAACAAAGATTGAACCACAAGAACGCAAGCATCCTGCTACAAACATCAACAGTCAAAACATTCGAAGTGAAATAAGACTTAAAAAACATTACTGCTCAGAAAACCCACAACTAAGAAATATTTTTCCCCAAAGAGAAAACAATGAGTGAACAACGAGTGAACAACGAGAAACAACGCAATATACCAGTGAAGTAGCTACAACACCTTTGTGTTGGTAGCTGTTGACACAAACACAAAACAGATACGAAGTGTCTACAGTGTACAATGTGTCTACAGCAAAAGAGTGTCTACAGTGAAAGAGTGTCTACAGCATACGACATGTCTACAGCATACGACAGCGTTGGTCGCAAAAGAAAAAGTGAAGCAACAGTTGAACTGAACGACAACAGAAAATAAGTAAGTCATGATTGGAAAGCTATTTTAATTCTCTCTCTCTCTCTCTCTCTCTCTCTCTCTCTCTCTCTCTCTCTCTCTCTGTGAGTGTATTTTTTTAAAGTTTTCTCTCATAAAGTATAAGACTTTTATAATTATCTCTCTCATAAGTTATAAAACTAACTTTTATGATTCTCTCTCAAAAATTTTTATCTTGTGATTTTTTTGTGTTTGATAGATAGGAATCTTTCATAACATAACATTCTTTTCATGATGTATTTTTGAATAACTGTTGGGCATTTGTGTATACATTTTCTTATGATTTATAGATTACAATTGTAATGTAGGATTCATTTGACGAATTGTTAAATGCCATTAGACATAGACATTACCATTTAAAACCAATAACAGTTAAACATAGTTGAATTCCAGTGCCAAGTTCACGAATACCATTAACTCAAGAAAATACTAACAATAATAACACAAGTAGCAACAATACTAACACATTTCAATTTAGAACAATGACGCAAGCAGCGATCATTACACAAGCCACAAGATTCTGTGGAAGAGTTAAAGTTCAAATTCTGACAAAAATAGGTTAGAATCATATTCTGTGAACTAGTGGCTAGCGGATGCAGACAGTTGAATATCTTCAGGGAGGATAACAGATGAGAGAGCAAAAATTAATGAAGCCTTGCTTCTTGTTAGTTCAGAAAAAGGTGATGCACATAGAACTAACTGAATTCAGCAACATAACTACATACACTGAATTTAGAAGAATTTGTTTATCAATCTGGAAACCAATAAGTCAAAGTGATGCCTAATATAATATTAATAGATTCCTTACCAACCATTATGATGGAGAATCCATATCAAATCTTCACACAGATGTTGAAGAATCAACACACAAGGTGATGGAAGACTTAAGAAAAACAAACATCAACATAGGAGACAAGAATTCCTTTGGTGATGAAGAAAATGATTTAGTTAGTTTAAGATATGTTTTAAATTACTTGTCATTTGGAATGATATACAACGCTCTTGGAGAAAAAGAAAAGAAAGCTTTTAAGAAAGTTAAAATTGATCCTAAAAGTTATAGCCTTACAACTGTAATATCAATGAGGCAAGAAATCCAGAAGAAAGAGATAGATTTTTCTAAGGAATTTGTTGGGGTAACAGAAACACAAAATGAAAGGAAACGGAGAAATACCAATAATTCATATATAAGAAATAACAAGTATAATGATAATTCCAGACAAGTATGGATTAGACAAACTTCCTTTCAAAGGAAATATGCACAAAGTACTAGGAAAAAGTGGAATCCAAACCAAAAAGGAAGACAAAATCAATCGAGGAATGGACCATTCTTCGATCCACCCATAAGATATCATAATGGTCAATATTCAAACACAAATAACTCAAACCAGAGAATAATTCAGCTCAAGAAGCTGGACTAAGAAAAACATGTGAAAACTGCGGGTATACCAATCATTCCACTAATGAATGCAGGAAGCCTAGAATCTGTGCAGTTTGCAAAAAGATCGGGTATTTAACTAAAAACTGGTGGTTCAATAATCAGGAAACCAATAGAGAGGTTATAGAGATAAGTAACAGTCGCTCAAATAAATAAATCATCCAGTCAGTGACAATTAACCCCTTTACAGAGAAAAGAAAGTAAATCCCTTCAAGGTGATAAAAGAGAAAAAGGAGAAAAAGTTGCAATGGGAAATGAGGGTTCATCCGCATTTTCCTATTTACAAAACAAAGAAGTAATATTTTCCATGAAAGAGGAAGGAATAAATAGAAAGGATCTGCCTATTGTAAAGATTCCAATAAATGGAAAGACATGTACTGTATTCATTGATTCAGGTAGTACTATAAATATAATTGATAAAATCACTTTAACAAGATATTTAGGCATTGCAGAAACTCAGATTCAGGGTCAAAATAGAGAATAAAAGAAATAGCAGGGAAACAGATTAAAAGTCTGGGGAATGTGAACTTTGAAATAAATATTTTGTCACATAAATTTATTGAAAGTTTTCTAGTTTAGAAGACAGATTTTTTCCCCACACAAGTATTGTTCTCGTTTAATTTAATGAGATGTGGAATAATATTAGATAGTAGTGAAGGAAAGATTACCCTGAAACAGGATAATCAGAAGAGCGTATGTTTTACGCTTGACAAAGAAAAGTTTCACCCAGATCTGATTAATTTGTCTGAGACAGTTTCGACAAGCGAAACAGACATACAGGAAAAGCAGATAAGTAACCAGAACAAGCAAGATAAAATAGAAACAGATAACAAAGAGAAATTCCCACTATTTTAGAACACAGAACTGCTGAGATGTGCACATACAGATGATATAATGTATACTCGGATACAAATAATTACTCAGATATAAATAATGGTGATCACCAAAACACTGAATCTCAGGAAAATCAACGCGTCTATACTGTACATATAATTATAGCAATTTAGTAATGAGTTGTGAAAGTGAAGGGAAAATACTAAATGAAGTGTTACTCTTAAACAAAATAAATAAATCAGACATAAATAGTATAATAGAATTAACAGAAGAAACCACTGGAGATACAGAACTTTGCTATTTGTCAGACAAAAGAAGAAGAAATAATTTATGTTGTGTTAGCACAGCTGATGATAATAAAGTACAATTTATACTCAACAGAGCAGTAACTTTATATCCAAAATGTTTAACAAAAATATATTTGAGATCAAAAGAGGATGTAAAGGATAAGGAAGTTCTATTATTGAATGAAGAATTGCCAGATTTTGTCAGAATGGATAATTCACTTGTCCACATGAACAGTGATAACTGCGAAGTTTATGTCCAAAACTATTCAGATAACAGACTAACACTATACGCAGGTATTGTCTTTTGCATAGGAATTCTTATTAACAATCCTTTACTAACAGTAGAAGAAAAAGCATTTTTCTCTATAACTGGCCAAAACTCTCAAATAAATCCAGAAGTAAATAAAACAGAATTTCCAGAAAATAGTCACAAGTTAATTCAAGTGTTAGAGAAATACAGAAATGTAATAGCTATAGAAGGAGATAAACTAGGAAGAACAAATGTTCTACAACACAGAATTTTGTTAGGTGATGAAGCCAAGCCATTTTTTATTCCCAATTACAGATTACCAATAAGCCAGAGATCCATAGTTGGCATTTTTATAGAGGAAATGAAAAGAGATGGAGTAGTAATTCCTTCTAAATCTCCATACAATTCCCCATTGTTACTTGTTCCAAAGAAAGACGGTAGTTGGAGACTTGTAATAGATTACAGGAAGTTGAATTCCAACACAGTTCCAGATAGAATGCCGATGCCGGTAATTCAAGATATGTTAGCTCAATTAGGAGGGGCCAAAATATTTTCATCCTTAGATTTGCTTAGTGGATACTGGCAAGTACCTCTAGATGAAGAATCGAAACAATTCACAGCCTTCAGCACACATAAAGAACATTTACAGTTTGAAGTAATGCCATTTGGACTAACATCAGCCCCATTAACATTTGTCAGATTAATGTTACAAATTCTAGGAGATATAGAAAATGTTGCAGTATACTTGGACGATGTTATCATTTTTAGCAAAGACTTAGAAAGTCACCTCAGAACATTAGAAATGGTCATAGAAAGACTAAGAACTGCAGGACTAAAAATAAAATTAAAGAAATGTCAATTCCTGATGAAATCCTTAGAATACCTGGGTCATGTAATTAGTGGAGATGAACTGCGCATGCAGGCAGGTAAAATAAAGGCAATAACTGATTACCCAGCTCCAACTAATTTGAAAGCATTAAGAAGGTTCCTAGGTATGGTAGGTTATTATAGACCTTTTATAAAAGGTTTTGCTACTATATCCAAACCTTTGACAGAACTAACAAAGAAGGATAATAATTATGATTGGAAGGATGAACAAGAAACAGTCTTTCAAACACTACAGAGCAAAATGACCAGGAACCCTGTTTTAGTCTACCCAGATTTTTCTAAAGACTTTTACTTAGCTTGTGATGCCTCAAGCACAGGACTAGGAGCTGTATTGTTACAAAAGGCCAAAACTAGAATGAGGGCAATATATTATGCTAGTAGAATTTTAAATCCAGCAGAAAGAAACTATAGTACCACAGAAAGATAGTGTTTAGCTTTATATTGGGGTCTAAAGAAATTTAGACACATACTTTTAGGTCATAAGGTTAATATGCTTACTGATCACAAACCCATTTGTGACTTATTTAAAAAGAGAGCCTTTACCAACAACATGAAGTTCAACAGATGGTTCATTAGTGTATTAGAATTTGCCACAGAATTCAGACATATTCCAGGGAAATTTAACACCTTGGCAGATGCATTATCTAGATCGCAAGAAGAAACAGAAAAATGTATTACCTCTAATATCTTTTGTTTTAGTTGTCAAGTAGTAGATTTAGATCTAAAAAGAAAAATACAACAAGAAAATGATGCAGAAATCAGAAAAACAGTAGGACAGTTAATACTAGATGAACCCTTAAAACCTGATTTTCAATTAATAAATGGATTGTTGTATAAAAGGCCAACAGAGAAGAATGGTTGTTCTCGACTATACATCCCAAAAACACTAATCAGAGAAGTTTCAGAACTAACACACTCATATAAGTTAGCAGGACATCCAGGAATTAAAAAGACAAGCAGAATCATAATCAGAAATTATTTTTGGCCACATTGTAGTGAAGATGCCAAAAACTTTGTACAAAACTGTATAGTTTGTAATCATCATAAAGATAACGTAAATCTTAAAGCTCCACTTGAAAAATATCCATCAGAATTAAATCCATTTCAGGTAGTAACTATCGACTTTTTAGGTCCATTCCCAAGGACTATTAGAGGAAATAAACAAATATTAGTCTTCTTAAACTATCTAACTAGATATGTAGAAATCGTACCAGTAAGAAACAGTGATGCAGCTACAGTAGCACAAGCTCTTAAATCTAGAATTATCACAAGACATTCGTGTCCACAAGTTCTTCTTTCTGGTAGTGCTGCTGAATTTACTAGTGATCTTTTAAAGAGAATATGTGAATTTTATGAAATAAATAAGTGTCAAATAACCGCTTATAAGCCAAGTTCTAATGGAGCAGTAGAATGAACTAATCGTAAAATAAAGGATATCCTAAAAACTTTAGTGGGCCTACGGACAGAAGATTGGGACTTAGCACTAGAAGACGTACAGTTCACATTGAATAATACTGTAAATGAGACAATAGGAGAATCACCACATTATTTGCTATATGGTTATCAAAAAAGAATGCCTAACACATTATCAGACGATGCAACACCACCCAGACATACTAACAACTATGATAACTATGTTGCATGGAAAACCAGACGTACTTACGAGACAATCATGAAAACAAGGACAAAATTAAAAGAGGTTCATAACACTCATGCCAAATATTATAATAAAAGTGCCATTAAACCAGACATTATAGTGGGTACTCAAATTTATGTACAAAATCATGTGCTAGAAGGGCCAAATGTAAATGTTTCTCTCAAGTTCGCTGGACCATACAGAGTTGTAGAAGTGTTAAACAAATATAGAGTAATTAATGAAAGTGATCTAAAGGAAAAAGTAGTTCACTGGAATCATATAAAAGTAGTAAAAACAGATCCATGGTCCACTGAAGTTATAGATAACATAAGACATGAAAATACTGCAGATAATGTTGTAAACAAAAGATATAATCTACGGAACCGACAGAGTTAAATGTATGTATATGTATTGGTATTAGGCTGAAAATGTCATAAATATAATGTATGTACTGAAAATATCATAAATGTAATGTATGTAGTGAAACCCATATATAAAGAAAATATCATAAATATTATGTATGTAATGAAACCTATATATAAAAAAAATATCGTGAATATAATATATGTAGTGAAAATATCATAGATGTACTGTGTAGTGAAATCTATATATATAAAAAGACACGGAAAAGTCAAAATGATCTAAGAGATCCCTTTTACCATTCATTGGATATGTTTTGAACACATTATTTGGCACTTATTAAGTTCCAGAACATGAAAAAGAAAGAATAGACAGACTGGAAAGGTGTCAGTGTTTTATGATAAAATTATTTTAATTGTACCTTTCAATACTAGGATCACAAACACATTAATCACTGTGTACCCATTTCCTGTGTTAATTAATGAACAAACTATGATTCAAAGGGGAACAATCAAGCATTTTGCATTAGAAGAACACGATCTACTATTGTCATTCTTCACAGACAAACAATGTGATGAATGTATTCTGTTAAAAGAACAAGAATGTATAAGTAATTTTGATAGCCTGTATAAGGGTACTAATGCTTATCCCTGTATTCAAGAAATTTTGTTAAAACAAAACCAAGAAAAAGACGTATGTACCACAAATTACAATAGAACTTTTGAAGCACTTATGATTGATCAAGAAATCTTTGTATTTTCATTAAATATTGTTGTAGCTAAAATTGAATGTCACAACATTAGCACAGAAATAAGGTTTAAAAATATTAAATCTTTTACAACATCATGTCAGTTAGTGATAGCAAACCAATTATATTATGGACCTCATCTTTTCACAACATATAACTTTAACAAACATGTACCATATAAGAATTACTCATATAAAATAAGTGAATTTAAGTTGTCTCAATTAGAAGTAAAGAAGCTTGAAAATTTGAACTATGTTGATGAATATTTCTACTGTAAAGAAACTGTCTCCCCAATTTTTATCATTTGTAAATATAATGATAATATTGATTGCTGTTGTTTTGTTTATCATAATAGTGAGAAATCTTGTTATCAGAAAAATACAAGGGATATTGACAGAACTCAATAATAACAATAACTGATCATATGTGTATTATCCATATGTATTTGATGTTTTAATGGTATTTGATGTTTTAATATAATTTTTTTAAATGTTTTGATGAACTTATATCTTTTACTCCACAGTTGGAGAAACAATTTTTATTATATCCATTATTATGTTTTGTATTCATTTTATGTTTAGTTAAACATTGAGGACAATGTTTGGTAGGTGACCAAGTGATGTAATGATATGTGAATAACGTAATTACAACAGAGAACCAGTGATATAGAGAGAGAGAGAGAATAGAGAGAGAGAGAAACGAGACATAGAGAGAGAGAAAATAAAATAAGAATAAAACAAACAGAGAGAGAGAGAGAGAAATAATGAAGCAGAGGTAATAACAACACTTCCTGTGTTTCGCTCGTGTAGCCTAAACACGGGTGCAAGTTAATCTATGGATATCATTAAGGAATGTTTACACATCTCACCTGTGAAGCTTAGCTTTTAACTTTAGCCATAAAATCGAGACTTCCGGTGACATAAAAAGACCCTCCTTCGTAGGAGGAGTCAATTCAACTAATCCACCCAAAGAGGACTTCCTTAGATAAGTCTTCAACCAAGGGCTGGACAGAAGCTGTTGCCCACCTATAGTAGGAGGGGTATTCCATTTTGAAAAACCTTCAGAAGGGAAGCAGAGAAGCAGAGAACAGCAGAGATAGAAGCAGAGAGAAAGGGAGCCTTAGAGAGTGAGGTCATAGGCCTCACCAGTTGTGGGTTGGAAGATTCAAGAAAGCAAGGCTCACACTCTGACTCACTATTCAATTCTGTATTCATACTGCTTATATATATATATATATATATATATATATATATATATATATATATATATATATATATATATATATATATATATATATATATATATATATAAGCAGTATATATATTTCATTTGTATATATATATTTCACTTGTATATGTACAGTGTTATTTTTACTAGTGTGTTAATGAAGTAAAAAAGCTGCACTGTGTCTTACTAAAGCCTCCTGGGACTCAAACATTACTACAGCTAATAACAAACAAAGCTAGAAACGAACTACAACAATAAAAGCAACTATAAAGAAAGGAACATCATAACAAAGGTGCTAACAACAAAACATTAATAACAAGCATCAAATGAAATGGTGAAATAACCATTACATTTAGGTTGGTCAAGAGGTTACCACATAAGTTACAAAGGGAATGGGGAAGGGGGATGGGGGAAGGGGAAGGGAGTAATGGTGGTTTGAAACCTACCATAATATTGAGTTGGGTCAAATGATGGCCACTGCCAAATTTTGTCTAGACAGTCAAGTGGTTACAACGTAAGTTACAAAGGGAAGGGTGACAGGGATTGGGGAAGGGGAAGGTGGTATGGGTTTGAAATCTACCCTATTATCTAAGTTGGGTCAAATGATGGCCACGTGCCAAATTTTGCCTAGATCAGTTAAGTGGTTACCACGTAAGTTACAAAGGGAAGGTTGATGGGGGATGGTGGATGGGGAAGGGGAAGGGGGTATGGGTTTGAAACTTACCCTATTATCTAAGTTTGGTCAAATGGTGGCCAATTGCCAAATTTTGCCTAGATAGGTGAGGCAGGTACCACATAAGTTACAAAAGGAAGGGCGATGGGGGATGAGAGAAGGGGAAGGGGAACGGGGTATGGATTTGAAACCTACCCTATCATCTAATTTGAGTCAAGTGACGGCCACGTGGCAAATTTTGTCTAGATCGGTCAAACTGTTACCACATTAGTTACTAAGGGAAGGGGAAGGGGATGAGGAAAGGAAAGAGGAAGGGGTACGGGTTTGAAAACTACCCGATTATGTGAGTTGGGTCAAACGACGGCCTCGTCCCAAATGTTGTCTGGATCAGTTAAGCAGTTATCACATAAGTTACAAAGGAAAGGGAGAAGAGGGTTGGGGGAAGGGGAATGGGGTACAGGTTTGAAACCTACTCTGTTATATAGGTTTGGTCAAATTATGGCCACATGCAAAATTTTGTCTAGATTGGTCGAGTGGTTACCACACAAGTTACAAAGGGAGGGAGGATGGGGGATGGGGGAAGGAGAGGGGAAAGGGGAAGGGAGTACGGGTTTGAAACCTACCCTATTATCTAAATGGGCAATTGATGGCCACGTGCCAAATTTTGTCTAGATTGGTCAAGCAGTTACCACATAAGTTGCAAAGGGAAGGAAAAAGTTAAGTATACCATAGTTTAACCAGACCACTAAGCTGATTAACAGTTCTCCTAGGGCTGGCCCGAAGGATTAGACTTATTTTTTGTGGCTAAGAACCAACTGGTTACCTAGCAACGGGACCTACAGCTTACTGTGGAATCCGAACCACATTATACTGAGAAATGAATTTCTATCACCAGAAATGAATTCTTCTAATTCTTCATTGGCTGGCCGGAGAATCGAACGCGGTCCTAGGAGAGTGCTAGCCGAGTACGATATCGACCCATCCAATGACGAACTTACAAAGGGAAGGAGGAAGAGGGATAGGGAAGGGGAAGTGGGTAAAGGTTTAAATCCTAACTTATTATCTAAGTTGGGTCAAATAATGGCCACATGCCAAATTTTGTCTAGATCAGTCGAGCAGTTACCATGTGAGTTAAAAGGGAAGGGGGAAGGAAGATGGGGAAAGAGGAAGGGGGTAGGGGTTTAAAACCTACCCTATTATCTGAGTTGGATCAAATGATGGCAACATGCCAAATTTTTTGTAGATCAATCAAGCAGTTACCAAATAAGTTAAAAAGGGAAGGGGAGAGGGGATGGGGAAGGGGAAGGGGGTACGGATTTGAAACCTACCCTATTATCTAAGTTGGGTCAAATGATGGTCATTGGCTAAATTTTGTCTAGATCAGTCAGATTGTTACCACATTAGTTACAAAGGTAAGAGGGAAGGGGATATATATATACTGTATACACACATACACATATACATAAGTTACAAAGGGAAGGGGAAGGGGAGGGGGAAGCAGAAGTGGGTACGGGTATGAAACCCATCCTATTATCTAAGCTGGGTCAAATGATGGCCACATGCAAAATTCTGTCTAGATCATTCAAGCTGTTACCACATTAGTTACAAAGAGAAGGGGACAGGGGGATGGGGAAATGGAAGGGGGTACCAGTTTGGGTCAAATGATGCCCGTGTACCAAATTTTGTCCAGATCAGTCAAGCGGTTACCACATAATTTATAAATGGAAGGGGAATGTGGATGGGGATAAGGGAAGGAACTAAGGGTTTGAAACCTACGCTATTATCTAACTTGGGTCAAATGATGGCCATATGCCAAATTTTGTCTAGATTGGTCAAGCGGTTCGGATTTCTATAGCACACCGACATACAAACATACACGTGCAAACATTTATTTTTTTATATATATATATATATATATATATATATATATATATATATATATATATATATATATATATATATATATATATATATATATATATATATGGTAAGTATGACTTTATATATTGTATATGGCTAGTGAGGAAGTGATCACCCTCTACCCACACAGATCAACGCCCCTGAGAGCAGGGGGGCGTTTGCTTCTCAGGCAGATAAACTCCTTGAGAGTGAAATGGCTGGGAAGCACGCTGGCATGCAATTGGCCTCAGCATAGCTGAACCTTTTGGGTGTGGGCATGCAAGCAAGTTAGCTGCATAGCAACTGCAACACTGGGGCAAAGTGTTATGTAGTTAGCCAAAGAAACCTAGATAGACTCTGACAGAAGAGGTATGGCCCCCAGTTCCGTGCAGCCCTTAAATGGGCAGAGGGTGCTAAGAATCTCACTGTCTCCTAATTCTTTTATTCATGCTAAAAATACTATCAAAATTGGCAATTGGAATGTGAGAGCGCTAAATCAGGACAGCAAAATTGAAGAGTTAGTGGCAGTTATTCAAAGTTATGAATTAGACATTTGTGCTGTAGCAGAGACAAGATTAACTGGGGTCAATAAATTGGATCTGGGGAATAATTTATGTTTGTTGACGTCTGGCTGACGGGATGGAATACATTATCAGGGAGTAGGCTTGCTGTTGGGATGCAAGGCAAAGAAGGCTCTATGTGAACGGGATCCTATGGACGAGCGATTTGTGTATGCATGGTCCAAGCCAGATCATGGTAACATCAGTCTGTTTTTGTGTTATGCACCCACTGACGATGCACCTGATGAAAGAAAAGACCCATTTTATGGAAAGCTGCAGGAAGGAATAGGAAGAGTTGCTAGACATGATGTTCTGATTTGTATTGGAGACTTCAATGCAATAATGGGCTGCTTGAATGAGGGATTTGAGGCTTGTATGAGTAAGATGAGTGAAAATGGAGTAAGGTTTGGGAGTTTCTGTCTGGCAAATGACTTAGTCATTGGGAGCACACTCTTTCAACACCACAATATACACAAGACGACATGGGTGCCACCATGTGGAAAATATAAAAATCAGATTGATCATATTGCTGTTAGTAAAAGGTACAGAAGCTCTTTGGTAGATGCTCGTGTTCATCAGGGAGCGGATATTGATAGTGATCATCATCTCAGCGTTGCAAAAATAAGACTTAAGCTAAAAAGTCAGAAGGGAAAACCTGTTGTCGATAGGTACGATACTGATGTGGTTGGAAGGGAAGGAGAGGAAAATGAGGAATTTAGAATAGAAGGCAGAAACAGGTTTTTAGTGTTGGAAACATTGGAGGAGGGAGGGAGAAGTGTAGATGGGATGTCGGGCGATGTGAATAAAGCTTTGCATGAGGCTGCTGGTTGTATGATCAGAAGGAGACTCAGATTGAGGAAAAAGATGTGGATGTCTAAAGAAACATGGGGTATGATCAAAAAGAGAGGTGAAGCAAAGTTGAGGAGTGAGAAGCATTTTGTTAGTGATGAAGATTTTGAATTAGCAAGAACTAAGTACTTGAGTTTGGATTCAGAAGTTAAAAGACCGAGAGAGATTAAAGATGAACTGTTAATGAAAAGGTTGTGGAAACTGAAAAATTAATTAATAAAAATGATGGAAGGTAATTTGTTGACCAAAAATGTTGAAATCAGAAATAAATGGAAAGAGTACTTTGAGACAGTTCTTAATAGACCCCCCCACCAAGAAGAGGATATACCGCCTGCTCAGGAAGATTTAAATATTGATGAAGGTGAGATCAGGCTAGAAGTAAAGACAATAAAAAGTTAAAGAATTATAAAACACCAGGAGAGGATGGTTTATTCCCGGAAATGTTTAAAGTGGAGGAGGATAGATTAGTATTTGTCTTGAAGATATTATTCATGAGATACAGGTGACGGGAATAATACCATTAGGTTGGAAGAATTGTGTGATCATTAAAATTTCAATGAGAGGAGATCTGAGTAGGTGTGGTAACTGGACGGGACTCACTTTGTCACCTGTAGCCTTGAAAATTTTCTGTAGAGTAATGTTGAATAGGTTGGAGCCAGAGGTTGATGGTATTCTGAGGGATGAACAGGCTGGTTTTAGAAAGGGATGGGGTTGCAGTGATCAGATCTTCATAGTTAGACACTTAACGCAGCAAGCAAATGAAATGAAACTCCGTTGAGTCTTTGTTTTATTGATTTTGAAAAGGCCTTTGATAGTATTTCAAGGACTATGGGAAAAATCATAAGGCATTATGGAATACTGGAAAATGAACGTGCATGAGGGCACATCTTGTAAAGTGATGGTTGATGGGTGTTTGAGTGATCCATTTGAAGTCAAGTCTGGTGTGATTCAGGGTGGCATTCTGTCTCCTCTGTTGTTTGCATTGGTCGTGGATTACGTTATGAGAAGGGTTAAAAGAGAAACGGAAGCAGGTATGCTTTGGGGAGAAAATGTGAATCTTCTTAACTTGAATTATGCTGACGATATGGTTTTGATCTGCAAGGGACCAGAAAAGTTGCAGAGTGTGTTGGATTGTCTAGTGAGTGAAGGTTGAAAGGTTGATTTGGTTATTAATAGTGGAAAAACTGGAATCATGAATATGAATATTGAAAATGTACAGGATTGTCTAATTGAAGGTTTGTTTCTAAAGCAAGTGGATAAGTTTAAATATTTACGTACTTATTTAGATAAGGATGGTTCTCTAAGCACAGAATTTATGGAAAGATTAAAAAAGGTTCATCAGGCAATGGGAATACTTAAAATATTTGGAATAATAGCAATTTTTCTGTGCATACAAAAATCAAAATTTATAAGGTAATGGTTAGGAGTATTTTGATTTATGGGCATGAGTCATGGTACAGTACAGTGACTTCAGATAATAAATTCTTAGCATTTGAAAATAAGGCGCTCAGAAGAATATTAGGAATTAATTGAAGAGGATAGGATATCAAATAACAGAATTAGAGAAGTAATAACAGAATTAGAAAAGTAACGGGGGTGCAGCCGGTCGATGAGTATGTTAGATTCTCACGCTGGAAGTGGCTAGGCCATGTGTATAGAAGACAGGTAATAGTACGAGATACACCAGGGTGGGTTGCCCTTGGTAGAAGAGGTAGAGGTAGGCCAAAGAAGACGTGGTTAAAGACAATGAGGCGGAAAGCAGGAGACGAGTGTTGGGGAGATCTTGAGGAATTAGCCCAGGACAGAATGTGGTGGCGTGAGTTCATCAAGACCCTATGCATCCCTGTGGGTGCCACAGGAAATGATTGATTGATTGATATACATGTATATATATATATATATATATATATATTTTTGTGTGATATTTATACATATATATATATATATATATATATATATATATATGATATTTATACATATATATATATATATATATATATATATATATATATAATCAGAAACTACAAACGTCACTTTAATATCAATTCGCTCTACCTCGAAATAATATATTTTCATATATGTTATATATATAATTTTTAGTTGATAATATAGTCCACCGTCCCGTGGGGTCGACCCACGGGATCGGTGGACTTATTATCAACTAAAAAATTCAATTGCTCCTTCGAAATAATATATTTGAAATATATATTATTGAAGGTAATTTTTAATTGATAATAAAGACGTTTGTTGGGACAGTGGACTGATTATGAACTATAAAATCACGGTGATGTGATAAATATCATGAATATATATTATATATATATATATTTATATATATATATATATATGAATACGGTGATATATATATATATATATATATATATATATATATATATATATATATATATATATATATATATATATATATATATATATATATATATATATATATATATATATATATATATATATATATATATATATATATATATATATATATATATATATCTATATTGCAATGGATGGAACCTCTTTCCAAGCCACCTCACCCGTTTTACATCTGTGACATAGCAGAGAAAGATATAAGATTCATTTCAATTGTTTTAATTACTAGAAGCGTGAGTTTCCACACACCCATTCATGAACTCTCTCCTCCATTCCACAAAATGGTTAAACCTAACCCATCTCTCTGTTCAAATGACTGCCTAAGGCCTTGTTTCCAGGTAACTGTCGTACTTTCCTGACGTCAAGCAGCGACAAGGGAGGAGCCAAAAAAGAGAAAGTCCACGCCACCCGCTATGTTAACCCTCCACGAGGTTGACTGATGCCATGCAGTTATTATAGAAAACTTGGAGAAGATTGACCTTTGTGCCATCTACAAAGATGCGACGGCGTAATCTCTGAAGGTTATTTATAGACGATGCAACGGCAATCGAGAGAGAAAAGCGTGCAGAACACCACCGAGGACAGATGTCCTTAACTTTGCCTGACCCTCGAACTTTCCACGTGTTTGACCCTGAGGTTCGAACCAGTATACTTTTGTAGTGACATTTTAATTCCCTCCTCCATCGCCAGCGCCCTATCAAACGAGAGCACCATCATCTTGATGAAGGTAATGTACCAAGTTAGTGGGAGCTAGTAACGTGGGGGAGATATCCCAAATTTATTTTTCTCTGTGCCTATTTTTAAAAGTTTTGTTTTTCCCTTTGTTTCCTCAGATGTATTGAAACAGAGGTCAAATAAATGAAAGGGAATGTGACTTATCATAACTTCAGTCGTGTTTGACTTGTTTTGACTCTTACGATGTAGAAACGCAATTAATTGAGGTTTTAAGCACCAGGTTGTATTTTACTTGTTTATTTTTGGGTTAACAATTCTGGGATGTAGATATTCCCATTTCATTTCTTCTTGATTCCAAACTATTTGCCATGTTAGACTACTGAATAATTTATATTTTTGTAGACATGCTTTTGTTCAATTTCCTTACCTCAGTTAGTGACTTGGATATCGAGAGAGAGAGAGAGGAGCTGAGTGAGTGAGCTGTGAGAGAGAGAGAGAGAGAGAGAGAGAGAGAGAGAGAGAGAGAGAGAGAGAGAGAGAGAGAGAGTGCACTAGCCCAGTGTTCACGCTGGCCAACGCTACTGTGATTTCTTTCAAGATATAAGTTGATTATGTCACTGACCTTATAACAGATGTGGTAAGAGTTTATGATCTTATTTGACCTTTTATAACATATATATATATATATATATATATATATATATATATATATATATATATATATATATATATATATATATATATATATATATAATTTTATCACCATGATTTATATACAATCATGAAGCTACAAATGTTGTTTAATATCAAATTCACACTACTTTGGGAATGTCCCCGATGGGGAATTATCACCAAAGGGGAATTTATAAGTGATAAATGGATCAGTACTGCCGGGTCTCGATCCCTCGACACAGTTACCTTCCAATAACTCCAGCCAACGGTCTACCCACTGAGCCATCAAGAGAGATATAAGTTAATGCCGAATCTGCTATACTTGTTTACCCGTCGAGAGCAGGGATATTATACTTAGCTTCGGCATTAACCCACCTCCACCATGATAGCACATTGGCACGTTTGGAACATGCAGCTCTTATTATGAAATTTTTATCTCACCATGATTTATATACAATCATGAAGCTACAAATGTTGTTTAATATCAAATTCACGCTACATCTGGAATATCCTCGATGGGGAATTACCACCAAAGGAGAATTAATAAGTGATAAATGGATCGGTACCGCTGGGTCTCTATCCCTCGACACAGTTACCTTCCAATAACTCCAGTTGACGGTCTACCCACTGAGCCATCAAGACAGGTATAAGTTAATGCTGAATCTGCTATACTTGTTCACCCATCGAGAGCGGGGAAACTATAATTAGCTTCGGCAATAACCCACCTCCACCATGACAGCTCATTGGTGCGTTTGGAATACGAAGCTCTTATCATGAAATTTTTATCACACCGTGATTTATATACAATCATGAAGCTACAAATCTTGTTTAATATCAAATCCACGCTAATTCAGAATATTCCTGAAAGGCAATTATCAACAAAGGGGAATTTATAAGTGATAAATGGATCGGTACTGCTGGGTCTCAATCCCTCGACACAGTTACCTTCCAACAACTCCAGTTGACGGCCTACCCACTGAGCCATCAAAAGAGGTATGCTGTAAGTTAATGCTGAATCTGCTATACTTGTATACCTGTCAAGAGCAGGGTTAATGATGAAGCTAAGTATATTGTCCCCGCTCTCAATGGGTAAACAAGTATAGCAGATTCGGCATTAACTTATACCTCTCTTGATGGCTCAGTGGGTAGATTGTCGACTAGAGTTGTGAAAGGTAACCTGCGATCAAGACCTGGCAGTACCGATCCACTTATCACTTATAAATTCCCCTTTGGTGATAATTCCCCATTGGTGATGTTCCCGAAGTAGCGTGAACTTGATATTAAACAACATTTGTAGCTTCATGATTGTATAGATATCATGGTGTGATAAAAATTACATAAGAGTTGCGTGTTCCAAACGTACCAATGAACTGTTATGGTGGAGGTGGGTTAATGCCGAAGCTAAGTATAATTTCCCCGCTCTCAACAGGTAAACAAGTATAACAGATTTGGCATTAACATATACCTCTCTTGATGGCTCAGTGGGTAGACCGTTGACTGGAGTTTTTGAATGGTAACTGTATCGAGGGATTGAGACCTGGCAGTACTGATCCATTTATCACTTATAAATTCCCCTTTGTTGATAAGTCCCCATTGGGATATTCCTGAAGTAGTGTGAATTTGATATTAAGCAACACTTGTAGCTTCATCATGATTATATATATATATATATATATATATATATATATATGCCCTCTAACTTCTCAAATTCTTCATGCTTTTTGTGTGTGTGTGTATACCGGACATCATAGCTACTCAAATATATAAATATTTATATATATATATATATATATAGATTCTATATATATATATATATATATATATATATATATATATATATATGTGAAAATATCACACATATGTGTGTAATTGTAGGACCTACTGAAATTCAACACACAATTTGGAACAGATACATGTGTGGAAAGCAACTGTTACCCACTGGGCCATACAAGTCTAAAAGAAGTCGGAACCACAATGCCCTACCTAGCTTCTCAAATTCTTCATGCTTTTTGGATTATCCCTTCTGAGTGACTTGTCACACAATCACGTGTGGAAGCCTAGATCCAAGTCTCTCAAGAAATCTGAATACAAGTCTAGTCGGAATGAATTACCTGGGCAAGCTAACTACTTGCATACCAGCGAGTTTTCCGGTAGCAGCTCCAATAGACAAAACAAACCGGACATCATAGAAATAAATTTCTGACTCACGTCGGGATCGAAATTTCTTGCACTGCAAGAATTACCTTGGCAATCTAACTGCTTGCATACCACGTGATTGTGTTGATGAATCTTATTCACTCAGAAAGAATTTGAATGAAATGTTTATTGGGTCATTGCTGAGGGCATTCTGGCTGGTATACAGTTACATGCCCAGGTATCTTGGGTGCAGTTGCTCTCAAAGTATGGCCCAGTGGGTAAGATTCTTCCACCTGAGAGACCTGGGTTCGATCCCGACGTGAGTCAGAAATTTATTTCTGTTTAATATATATTCTATCTGATAATTAATAATGTTGTCTATTATATGGGGAATATATATATAGCAGTTATATATATATCTCAGGTTATATATATTAGATATATATATATTTCTGTCGATCCCGACGTGAGTCAAAATGTTCCACACACATATAATGATTTATATCTTATTCACTCAGAAGGGATATATGAAATGTTGTCTATATAGTATAGTTGGGGAAAACTCGCTGGTATGCAATAGTTATAGGTAATTATATAGGTTACTTCTTTTAGATATATATATATATATATATATATATATATATATATATATATATATATATATATATATATATATATATATATATATATATATATATATGTATATATATTTCTATATAGAAAATATCACACATATAATATATATATATATATATATATATATATATATATATATATATATATATATATTTAATTATATGTGTATATATATTAGTGTGTGATATTTTCTATATATTTTAGGTAAGATATTCATGAATACAACCTTTCTGTAACCGAGGAATAACTCGTTACTGACAATGTAACAACTGTATATGAGTAACAACCAAGGAACCTCCGTAACTTAAAGCATCGACTGACGATTCTTACAATTGCAAGAAAAGTAATTATGGATTCCCGAAAGTTAAATACCTCCTCTCCAGGCCACAATGACTCTAAAATATACAGTAGATAAGCTCCCGAAAACCAATGATAAATTTTCCTTGTACACGAAAGCTAATGGTTCTCTCTCTCTCTCTCTCTCTCTCTCTCTCTCTCTCTCTCTCTCTCTCTCTCTCTCTCTATCTGAGATTCTATTTTTGAAGGCAATTGAAAATTTACTATTTTCCCAATGTATTATGCTGTTCATAAGAAAATCAAATATACATGTATGTATTTATAGTATAATTGTACTTCATATAAAGACTGTCACCAAAAGAGAGATGATACACAGAAGGCAGTAATGGCTGGTAATATTTGAAATGGCTGCAGCGAGAGATGAAGATGATAATCAAATTTACATAAATCCTGAGATATTTATGAACATCTGAAACATGGTTTCTACATAAATAAACTGAACAGAGAGACAAGCAGATATGTAAATTGAAGGTGAGGATTTGGCAGAGGCGGAAGAGCAGGGAAAAGAACGCAGTTCAATTCTCGTGATTGTCTTGCTTTTTTATCCTCGGCAATGCTCCCTGAACCTGAAGGCTTTGCACGGAAGAGACGATGCGGAGGAGGACGTCTTAGGTGAACGAGGTATGGGAGAGTTTACATAGGCAGATATAATCCTCCTTCAGGAAAAGGGGAGAGAGAGATTTCAGTGAACGAGCAGAGAGAGAGAGAGAAAGGTTGGCGACGTGCAAAGATTGTGATAATAAGCATTTTTACAAAACTGGGGAAGGAAACTATTGGAAAACTTTTTATCTTTCTAACATATTTTCACCATTCATCAAAATTATCGATGAAAACTAAACACATGAGAGTTGGCCATGTAGCCTTGAATCTTCACCTCGTGCTCTCTCCCGAGGCGGAAGATATATCAATTCCTCAGTAACTCCTCTGTTAAAACCTAAACGCTTTCCTCTTCATTTCTTTGTATACGTATAGAAATATTTGCCTCAACAAAAGGAGATGGAAGAGTTTTTATGTTTTCATCAGCGTCCCGATGTGCGCATGCGTGCCTGAGTTTACGTGCGCTGGTAGGGCATCTGAAGCGCAGATGAAAAACTTTTGGAAAAAGTTAGTCATGATCAGCGGTCAAAGGCAATGTGACAGATTTCTGGTCGATAACAAGAAATCTCAGGAACATGTGAAGGGAATTCGGTAAAACTTCGTATATAACTTGACCTCGGATGGCTTACTTTTGGGAGAAATCCACCAAAGGTAAAGAATAAAGGCAAGGGTCACAGATTTTCATAGGTTTAAATGCTTAATCTCAGGCCACACTCAAAATGTCCAATTCTTATCGATAGTTTAATACTATAATTCCAAACAATTAGGTTCCCAAAGTTTGGCCATTTCAGTTCAAAGGTCAAAGGTCACAGAACCCTTTACAGTCTTAAATATAATGCTTTTACACAGCCCGTAAAATAGCAACGAGGTCAGTCATATACAAAGGTTCTCATAGAATTTTCCGGATCCAGAATTCATTAAGATGATATATTTAACTCCAATCAATCCTGGGTTGGCCGAATGAATTGCTCAATACCCTCTCAAAACCTGACGATAAATAAAACTTCTGGGGTTACGTGGTGATGTCTTGTGCAACCAGAGGACAAAAGTTTTCATTGGGGAAAATGTTTTCTCTGGAAAGATAAATGAAGATAGATTGTATCATGGCAACTCTCTCTCTCTCTCTCTCTCTCTCTCTCTCTCTCTCTATCTATATATATATATATATATATATATATATATATATATATATATATATATATATATATATATATATATATATATATATATATATATATATATATATATATATATTATATATCAGGGATTAGAAAATAAGTGCATGCCAATATTCCTTTTTCTACCCAGGAAGGGTGGAGGATGTGTAGAAAAGGATGCGACCTAATATACAGGAAGTGCAAGAGTAAGTGCAAGATAGATGGATGACGCAGTTTCTTTAGGTGTGTGAGGCATCTTATGTTGAGGAAGTTTCTTTCACATTGGTTTCATGTATGAAATTTGCCGTGATTATAGAAGGAAATGGCTTATATATATATATATATATATATATATATATATATATATATATATATATATATATATATATATATATATATATATATATATATATATATATATATATATACTGTATATATATAGTTGTGTGTGTGCAGATTTTAAATCACGAATGTAAAAACGTGATTATATAATATATATATATATATATATATATATATATATATATATATATATATATATATATATATATATATATATATATATATATATATATATATATATATATATATATATATATATATATATATATATATATATATATATATATATATGTATATATATATACTGTACATATATATATATATTCATTTATTTTTACTTGATAAATCCTTTTGTTTATATTTATTATCGCAATTTTCTACAACTGTAAAAATTTCCATACCTTTCAATTCCCATCACCGCCACCTTTTATCCTTACTTTAGTGGATAAGGAAATCTCCTATAACAACATTTCACTTTCACAAGCGAAAAATATGTAAATATTGTGACTTATTTTTCTCATTTATCTCACTATATCAGATTATTTTGCGTATTCATATACTACAGACACACTGAAATACCACGAAGAAGCAAAGTTTAATTTCGCATACTCACATACTACAGACACAATGGAATACCACGAAGAAGCAAAGTTAAATTTCCAAAAACTAGCATAGTGTAGGCCTTCCTCTCATTGCTCCTAATACTTCGGAATTATCCATTTTTTCGACTGTGCTGACCATTACACCAATTATACATACTCTTGCATTGCTCACCCTTTAGTTCTTATGGCGCAAATATTACACAGATAATTAATCTTTACAGCTTCGCGTCCAACATACACACCTCATTTTCATAAAGGATTGATGGCTGAACAGTTCTTTTCATGCACAGACATTCCATGCTTGCTCCCATCTTTTGCATATTTTGCACTACCCTCCTTACATCACGTATTCTGTGACTCAACTCTGTCACCCTATCATCATCTGATATACTTACTCACAAATGCCTATACGAATTAACTGCCATTTGCTCCACTAGTCATATTATCATACATGACTCCACCTTACCAGTTGCCTTTTTACCCTGTAAAACACGAAGAGACCACGTTCTTCTTGAACAGACTTTGGAAAAGGAAAATAATGAGCATTTTTCCAAAAAATATCTGTTAGACCTTGGAGTCAAGAAATAATATGAATTGAAGCAAAATACTTTTACTAATGGAGGTAGGAGTATTTAGTACGGTAAGAAATGGGAGATTACATCAGGCCTTTTGCTTAGAAAAGTCTATAAAATGCTTTAAAACAAATCTTCATTACAAGTATTCATAATTACAAATACTTCCCATCCTTCTATGTAATGCTAGTTCTTCATTGGAGTGGTGGTAGAGCTTTCGGCTGGCACGCTGTTGGTCCAGCGTTCAACTCTCCGACCGGCCAATGAAGAATTAGAGGAATTTATTTCTGGTGATAGAAATTCATTTCTCGTCATAATGTGGTTCGGATTCCACAATAAGCTGTAGGTCCCGTTGCTAGGTAACCAGTTGGTTCTTAGCCACGTAAAAATAAATGTTATCCTTCGGGCCAAGCCCTAGGAGAGCTGTTAATCAGCTCAGTGGTCTGGTTAAACTAAGATATACTTAACTTTTTTTTCTATGTAATGCTTCAAATTCTGATAGGTAACAAATAAAACAAAATGTCCCGTGTTCAGCGGAAGTATTTTTACCAACAACGAGCGAAGAAAGTAATGGTAGAAAATAACTACAAACCTGATTTTCACGACCAAGAAGAATGATACAAATTTGTGCATTCCTAGATCATCCATAAGTAATAATCACGAAAGGAGAGTTTACACGGAGAAAGAAAAGCACCAGAGGATTGAAATAGCCATAGAAATCTTACAGAAAAAACTTATCGAATAACCTGCGAATAGACTAAAGAACGAAAATAGGAAATGAGGAAAAAATTCCCCATTTTTAAAATTAACCCAGCCTACAACATATTCCACGATTACCATATTCAGTCAATTTTATCAAACGATGACCATTAAATACTAAAATTATGATCACAATAAGCTTATTGGAAAATTAAACTCACTTATAATGAGTTTGCACTCATCAATAAATATAATGTTGGACAGCTCGTACAGCTTATTTATCACAGTTGCTGATATAGTAATACAGCTTATTTATCACAGTTGCTGATATAGTAATAAATGCAATTCTGAGTTCTACCTAATTATCTTACATCATATTCTAAACTACCAAGGGCGAGGTGATTCCCTTTAATTTGTTAGGAATAGTTTACTCTGCAGTATGTGTGCGCGTATGTATTTTTCTATTTTATTTCAATAGGATTCCCTCATTGCTTTTGGAACCTAGGCAAATGTAATGGTTATAGGTATGATACAAATATTTCATCCGTGGCATGACGAGGGAAATAAATCCATAAATAGCACATGCATATTTCTGTCAATCTATTTTAATGGGAAGCTGAACTGGCCCCAAGGACATCCCTTCGTCGAAATGACTCGTTTTCAACAGGGGGGGTCATTGGCTTGTCAGGCTCAGCTCTGTATAAAACACAAGGCGTTAGCAGTTAAGAGTTTGAGTTTATGAAGCAAAATAAAGATATCGGTTGCCTGGATGACAAACGGTAGGGAATCCTGTAATTTGTCCATGAAAAACAAAACCAGGTAAAAGCAAAGTCTAAAATCCGCCGACTCTCACTATTGTTCTCTCTACGCGGAGGAAGTAAAGGCCAGTAAGTGTCGGTGAACTCGTGTATTCTCTCTCAGTTTTTGCACTACAGGAAAGGATCTGCATTAAGTAGCATTCAGCTCCTAAGGTGTCGTGTACCAGAAGTATTAATTATGTAAGATAAATTCCGATAAAACATGCTTGGAATCTCGTCAATAAAACGTAAAATTCATTTTATTTTACTGTATCTAGAACACCTACACATACAGAAGTGGTATCGTGTCGACACTGGATTTCTGTTCAATATGATTTAACTTGTGAGGCCGATGTGACCGCCGCTCCACATTTTGTCATGTGAGTTCTGTGGTGTGTTCATTTGCAGGTTAATAAGACTTCTGCTTCTATCAACGGCTCGGTTCTGTCGTATAACTGCTGGTATACAGCATACCAACCCTAATTACGAAACTAATCCCATCAGCAGCAACTGTGTGCACAGTGATTCTATCAACTCTGATATCAGTTAATGCGAAATTAGGGCTCGATTTCATGAGATAGTTAAATTCGGATTTTAACAAATTCTATCAACTTCCGCGGTTGTTTAATTAGCTTTTCCTCCAAGGGAATGGAATTCCTCATGAGGAAAAAAAATTAAATTAAAAAGAGAATATGACGAAAGGACCAGAGATGTCAAGAAGAGGTGAAACATTACCAAGACAAAAATATAAAAATTGTCATAACCATTTTTTCTGCTGTAAATATAAATGTATAGAAATGTGAACATATGAATGTGTGCTACTACGTAAGGAGAAAATGTAACAATCAATCCTGAAGTTCCAAGAACAAGAAAAAACTGAAGCTGAAAATAGTCTCTAGAAATCCCAAAATGGGTCGATAAATAACGAATCCAACAGGGAAAGTCACAAAACTGATAAACCTTTTGATTACAGCAGTCTGAAAATACACCGAAAAAATCTAAAATTTAACAGGAAAACTAGCATGTGGCGGAAAGTAACGGATAATTGCAAATAAAAAGTTTAGAAATTATTTGACTAAGAATTTATGAGAAAAGAGAAGGGTCTTTATATCCATGTATCCATAAGGATGAAAAGCTCTTTTACCTCAGGTTTATCACGAGATAGGGCCGTCAAGCATTTCCCGGGAAAATTCTACGTGGGAAAAGTGGTCGAGCGTATTTCAGAAATGGAAGGGGAAGACTAAAATCTGTTATCATCTGCTGCATTTTCATATTTTCCTCTCTGGCTTTTATTTTTGTCGGGACAACCCTAAATTTAAAGGTGCAAGATATTTTTTTTAAAGACGGACTTTGCATGATGGTTTTGTTTTAAATTTACTTACCTAATTTCAAAGCAAAGCATCGCCGTCATTTCAGTACAATTTGAGCGCTTCGGTTCATTTTCCATCTGCAAAGTTATTTATTAAAGATCACTTTTCGTAGCCAGCGTTTTTAATTCAAATTTTCCTTTATGTCCCCCTTTTGTGGCAATGCGAGCCGTTGGCAAAGAAATTCAGAAACTTTTCTCTTTCTTTTCTAAACCATAAGATTTCTGTTAATTATACATATTCGTTGTTTCTTTGCCTTGTTTACTGTTTCATATAACCATAATTACATAGACTTCTGAGTGTTTGAACATACAGTATATGCATCTGAATACCTCGAATATTCCATTTCTTGTCCTTCTAGCTATCTAAACAACAATGATCCTGACGAAAGAAAAAAGACAGATCTTTTACTTATAATCAAGAGCGTTTTTCTAATGTATAAGATTTTTTCAGAGAGCTTAAAGAGGTTAAAGAAAATGTGGTTAATGCTCATCCCCTCACATGAAAGATTAACCTTCTCTTTATTGAAGTGCAAATGCCGGATTAGATGAAACGATATATTAAAGCATACAGTAACGTTATTTACTTTATGCAGAATGGTCAATTAAGCCCTTATTGGTAATACATAAAAAAAACAAATTTAATAAGAATGGCTCGTTTGTTTTTAGAATATTCTTATGTTAATATGAGGATATTTGGTGGGAGAAAAAATGAAGAGGAAAGGAGAGGAAATATATCTTGAAATAAACTATATTAAGAAAAATAAAAAATAGAAATAAAAGAGCAAAAGAAAAATAAAGGAGGGCCATAAAACAAAATTTCATTAACAAAGTATTTCCATACCTTCTTGTCGTTTTGGGCAGGGCGAGGGTGGGAAGTAGCGCTGCCAAATCAAACGTATTCAATCAATTTATTTAGTATTTGAAAGCACTACAGACCTAAAAAATGCTGAAATAATATTAAAACCTTTCGTAACAGTTTACACTGGGTAGCGATGTAAACATTGCATTTTTTCTTAAATGTGGCATTGATTTTGAGGTACGTTGCCAGTTCTCTTAAAGGATTCACGTCCAAGCTAAGCTGCCCTTCGGGCATGTAGAGGTCGAATTCGGGTTTAGGAAAATGACGAGTATGGGAATAGAAGATCTCTATTAACTAAAATAATACAGGATTGTGTAGAACATTTTAAACTACAAAGCAGGTAGTGTGTGAAATGCGAATTCTTTTATTTGTATAAAGGGAAAAACAGTTATATATCGTTAATGTAGGGAAAAAATTATTTGGCAAATACCTAAGTGCAGAATTTCTCCAAGTACACACACACACACACACACACACACACACATATATATATATATATATATATATATATATATATATATATATATATATACATATATATATATATATATATATGTATGTATGTATGTATGTATGTATGTATGTATGTATGTATGTATGTATGTATGTATTATTCTAAACCCGGGAAGGGGACTTTACTAGAAAGAGAAATTTTCGATAAACTTTTAGGATAACTAGAATCACATATATTTACAATAACATAAATCAGGAGATGGGAATAATTAGGACAGGTAAATGGGATTTCTGTTGGAGCTCTAAACTAAGATGAACAGATGATAACCGGATGCCGGGAATTTCATTTCAAGGGCACCATGAGTCAATTTGCAGTGGGTTTACCAAGGCAATGAAAGCACAATCAAAGCAGAAGGATCCACAGCGAGAAAACTCTGTCTGCAATGGTGAATGCATGCGATTAACTAAAGAAATGACCACAATTAAGAGTTCAAGGATGCACTGATGGTGCCAAAGGATCCTTGGATATAATACTGTTGAATTCACTTATGAACATAAATAATAACAAAGTCAGGTCTGTATGAAAATTGCGTTGGAAACACGGAAAATGGAACAGCAAAAGAAAAAAAGACTTCATGACTGGCAAAACTCGAATTCCTGGCAGTGCACATTGTACCTGAAAGATGGGTCCTCGTAGATGTGCCGATGATGGTGGGGGAGGGGCGGCATTAAGGGAATTGGCACTGGAAATATACTGAACTGGAAGTCAGCCAAGTGGTTTGGGAAACAGCTCTTATAGTGCAGCAGATAATTGCATATTTCATAAGAATCGTTCAGATAGTGAAACAAGCATGAAATTTTGCACAAGTGCTCTTTAAAGTTCCCTCTATCAGAAAAGGGCGCTGGCCACGCAAAAAATTTAATATGGCGGCCAAATTCCAAGATGGCGGCCAGTATCGACAGATTTTGGCTAATTTTTCACTAGAATGGCATGTATTTGCTTCTAGCAATATGGTAAAGCTCTTCCATACTATTTCTTGTGAATATTATGTTTCTGTAGCTTCCCAGTACAGTTTACCTTTAAATATGGGGCTATATGGCTGCCAAGAAAAGGTAGAAACAATAATTATAATGAGAAATAATGCCCGTTCAACAATTATCGTTTTAAGCATGGATCTTGGTTTCTGTGGTTTTAGATCCTAATGAGGCCATCTCTTTCGAATAACTCATCAATTTTGAAGGAAAATTAATAAATGTAAAAGAGTGTATGTCTGCACACAACCAGGGCACACTGGTGACATCACTGCTGTGTAACTCAGCATGGGGTTCAGTGCCAGCTAATCCAGCTTTACTAATCCTGTAGTCTTAGACTAGTAGTTGTAGTATAGTTTAGTTTAGTGTCCCAAATGCTTTCTAACAGCCCCAGACCAGCTATAGTTAGATAGCCGCACCTGAATAGACAGGATGTGCCAGCGGGAGAGCCGAGCCAAGGGGGTATGGGGCTGTACATGATGGTTCATGTACTTACCCGGATGGTGTACAGATCACACGGGACTTAAATGGCACTGGATGAATGATCGGGCTAGGTGTAGGAGACCGAACCTAGTTGAATCCCATACAGGAATGTGTGCTTTGTTTAAGGTGGTAAAGGATAACCCCTCGGCCTTAATCAAAAGTGAAATCATGGCAGAATGTGATGCCAATCCAATATTGAGCAGTAGAAAAACAAACTGGAGTTTGTGTTGTCTTTGTCAGAAGGACAAAAGAGGTGAGCACTTGACATCACCTCCAAGTCATCATGTCCTAGACCATGATGGGTACACAATGCTGGCAAGGAACATTCCCATGTTCAGTGAAATTAATGAAATGCCACTGATAATGGATCCAGCAAGGCTGGATGAAGGTGATGGCATAGAGGCCACTCTCAGGAAAAATGCAGCAAAATACCATGTGAACTGTCGCTTGTTGTTTAACAACACTAAACTGGACCGTGCAAGAAAGCGACAATCCAATGACCAGACCAGCAACACTGAGACTAGTCGTGCAAAACTGCGCCAAACCAGTCATGACAATGAAGTTTGCATTTTCTGTGAGAAAGTGGCACCTGCATCTGATCTCAGACAGGCTAGTACTAAGGGCCTTGACTTGAAATTGCGTGAATGTGCAGAGATACTTAGTGATGGCAAGCTCCTTGCTAAGTTGACTGGTGGGGATGTCATTGCACAGGAGTTTAAGTATCACCATGCCTGTCTTTGTGCCCTCTACAACAGAAAAAGGTCCTACCTGAGGAGCCTTGAGAAAGACCAAGGTAGCACTGAGTCAGAATCAGATGTGTATCCACTAGTTCTGTCAGAACTGATGACATATATTGTTGAAAACAACCTTTGTTCAGATGATCCAGTCACATTTCGGCTGGCAGATATTTGCCACCTCTACCAACAACGTCTGGAACAGTGCTCTCATGAGGAAGCTGACACCCGCATCTTTCTCCATGCCAAATATGCCACAGAACATGGAGCCAAGACCATCACGGTTAAAGCAAATGACACAGATGTTCTTGTCGTTGCAGTCAGTGCTTTCTCCACTCTCCACAATCTAGGGCTAGAGAAGCTATGGGTGGCATTTGGCCAAGGCCAGAGCCTGCGCTGGATTGCTGTGCATGACCTGTGCAACTCTCTGGGCCAGGAGAAGGTGAATGGCATGCTCTTCTTCCATGCGTTCACAGGCTGTGATACAGTGTCAGCCTTCGAGCAAGGGCAAGAACACCGCCTGGCAGACATGGAACATCTTTCCAGAGGCCTCCACTGTGTTCTCCAAACTGAGTCACTACCCTCTCAGAGTGGAAGAGAGTGACCTGAAGGTCCTGGAGAGGTTTGTCATACTTATGTATGAAAGATCCAGCACTGCTGGCACTGTGGATGAGGCTAGACTTGATATGTTTGCCAGAAAACAAAGGGCATATATATGAGGCCATTCCACCAACCAGGGAGCTCTCTCCAACACACCAAGCGTGCTGCGTACCAGGCTGGTTGTGTGTGGGGCAGGCCACCCAGTGTCAGCCACAGCCAGAGAACCCTGCTGAGTGGGGATGGCAAAAGTCTGGTGAAGCATGGCAAGTCCTCTGGACAACCAACTCGCCCTTAGCCAAGAGTTGCCAACAGCTTACCAAATGTGGATGCAAAGCAGGCTGTCGGGAAAGGTGCAAGTGCTACAAGCTGGGTCTTCCCTGCACAGCTCTGTGCACTTGCAAATGTGAAGTCTAGATAAATATTGCCCTCTCTTCAGTAGATAATCTAGCTTGAGCATCCAACGTGTCATGCTATGCCTACCTTCTTATCCTCGAATTTTTCAAAGGTGTAGGTTGAGAGACCTATACATAGATTGGTTGCGTTTAGTCCGTATTTCTCTTCTTTTCTTTTATGGTTACAGTCTTAGACACAATGTTGTATGTGACCATACCATTACTATTTCAGTTGAAAATAGCATATTAGTTAAACTGTCTGATCACATGAATATACCATTAAATAAAAACAGTTGGTCTCTATGTTGCTAGCGCTGTGGATAGAAAAAAAACTTTTATGGCAACCATTTTGTACGCCATCTTGGTTACAATTCATTTAGTAAGGGTTTTCAATAAAATGTGTGGTATGGAACATTTTATAACCTAAAAGTCGAGGTTTAAAAAAAAAACTGGCATATTCCATCCAATAGATGCTCCCAAACCAGTGAATCTCAACATAGATGGCGGCCATTTTGAAAAATAGCCGCCATCTTGGATTTTCAGGTGGCCAGCGCCCTTTTCTAAGAGAGCGTAGTCTTAGGAATGTTTGTGCCAAATTTCATGCTTGTTTCACTATCTGAACGATTTTTACAGCAATCTGCTGCACTATTAGGGAGTGGAGCTCAAAGGGCAGTAGGTGTTAGGACTGCGTCCAGTGTGTCTCTGACAAGAGGCATCATGAGTTGCTTCTCTTATCCCTTTGCCTGGATTAATTTCCCATTCTTGCAGGAGTCATCTGTTTTCTATCGTGCCACCATGACCTTGTGTTTCACTTTGTTGACAGCATGCTAAAATGCAGGGCTCGCATGAGTGATCTCGTGTCACGTGGACACCCAACTTTCTCTTTTGGTGCGTGGGCCAGCTCTCAGGGATTAGTGCCTCCTTTGGTGCTGACTCAGGAACTCCCATAAGTAGTGCCTGGGGCGATTGTATGATCGAGGCTTGTGTCCAAGGGCGGAGAAGTGACTGGAAAGGAGTTTTAACGCAGTCATATGGTCTAGGAAGAGAATGAAAAGACTACCAATGGAAAGAATAACAAGAGCTTTGTAGGAGAAACAAATTCTCTACAACCGACTGTTAATGTCGACAGAGATATGAAATTGCTTTACTTTAACGTCTTTTGAAAATGATGTTCTTAAAAGGAGAGTTGGCTTGAAAACAAATATATATATATATATATATATATATATATATATATATATATATATATATATATATATATATATATATATATATATATATATATATATATATATATATATATATATATATATATATATATGTATATATGTATGTATATATATATATAAATATATAATATAATATAATATAATATAAAAAAAAGAGAAAAGAAAGCCCTCATGGTCAATGTAAAAGGACGTAGTGATTATCTTAAGAAAGAACAAAAAGAGGGTTTAACTTACGTTTCCTCGGAAACAACAACCAAGCTGTGGACGACACAACGTGAAGAAGGAAAAAAAACAATCGCTGGAGTTGTAGTCGTATATTATACTTCTTTTCTTTCTATCTTCAATCATTGTTATTTGCTACAAGTTGCGATGATATTTTGCACTCTTTCTATTGATCTTGTTGTAAAGTATCTTATGGCCTTTCCAGACGAGCGGGTGTGCCCGGCGGGGAGCGCGATAGGTGGGCAAATTCTGTAGGGCTTACCTGTGAGTGTTGTCCACATGTCAGAGTTGATGAATTAGCGGACATGCTCGACGATGCCAGTACCTTGTCGAGTGTCGTACGAAAAACATGGTGGCCAGTACTGCTCAGACAAAAGAAACTGTTGTGCAGCATAATAACTGACGTATGTATAAAGAAAAAGAAGAAAAAGACGAGAATGTGGTGCAAAGATTGGCTAAATAGGAGAGACTATATGAGAATGAGCGTAAGCACATCCATACACTCCTAGCAAAAGTAGAGCCATACACCCGAAAACACGGTACAAACATGCGACACATCATAACAGCAGAGGCTCGATTGGAATTTCAGACATGGAGTTTTTGTATGTTTAAGTTGTGAACTAACTTGCAGACTTGAATAACAAAGTGTGTATTTAAGAGAGAGAGAGAGAGAGAGAGAGAGAGAGAGAGAGAGAGAGAGAGAGAATTCGAATCTACTTTCCAGACTTATAACTTTCTTGCTAGTTTTTAAAAAGTGCTCTCTAAATACCTAAAAAAACATAAAACTCTATTAACCTTAAAGCTATCTTTAAATTTTTAACATACTCCCTGAGACCAAAATCAACCAAAAACAGATATAATCCAAAAAAACAAAAAAAAAAAACAAAAAATAAAACCCACGTTTTGAGCAATTTCCACTGGTGGGTCATGAATAATATGATCTCTGCAAAACCTTAATTTCTGTCTTAAATGATATCTAGGAGAAAGAATGTGGAAAGACCTCGTAGCTAAAATAAAAAGACCTTATTATCGACGACAAAAATTCAGTTTCTCAAAAAATAGATCTAAATCTTAACACTAAAATACATTTCCCTCACCTGCTTAACCCGAGAGGCGAGTTTTTTTTTTTTTTTTTTTAGCACGCGCATTTGCTAGCTCTGTTATTATGAACTCGGTGGAAAGAGAAGTCTGTAATAATAAAAGGTGAATCGTGCACAGAAATCATTCCAGCTTTGCTTTCCAATCGTGGAGAAGGGTGGCCCTTGTAACGATTTATCATCTTGATTATTAGAGTTGATTAACTGAGGTATGAGCTTATGAGATCATCTCGAAATTCTCATGATCTTTCTCTCTCTCATTTGAAAAAAAATTATCTTGACTGGGCATGTAACTGTATACATACCACTGGACGAGGTAGTCTTGATAAAGCTGTTATTGTAACAATGGTAAACATGACAATCCGAAAAGAGAGCATGAAATTTCGAGGAGAAAAGAGAGCAGGAGGGTATTTCAGAGATTTTCTCCTAAGCACGTTGCTATATCGTGATCTTACCGATGCGATTTCACGAGTATACGACTAAGTAAACAACCGTGAAGTGTAGTTTGAAACCAAATCGATATCGCCTCAATGTTTCGGGTGGGAACAAGCAGTGTTGAAAACTGAATGGAAAACAAAATGGGCAAAGGGCTGAAAGATGAGGCCTTTTACACATAGCAAAAGAACAGTAGTAAAGAGGTAAAGAAGGAGCCTTGTATCGTATTGCGATATGAAAATGAACTGGCTGACGACATGATAACTGACAAAACTTATAAATGAAAAGGAAAGTTTGTTATAGAGAGAGAGAGAGAGCATGTGCTGGCAATGCACACGACATTCCAAGAACGCGTTTTCAAATGTAAGCAAGCCAAATGATCGCAGTAGTACAAGTGAAGGTGGGATCCACCGGTAAGGAGTTCTGCTAACACCACTGACTTCTGAACTTCTTATACAAATACTAATAATCAACGTAACAGATATGACGGCAATTCTCAGTAGCAATAATGTCGGTATCTTATCAAGGTAATCTATAAAATTAAATTCAGGAAATGGCTTAAAAATAAAGTCAAGAGAAATTGCAGATATCAATTGAAAATTCATCTGCGCATTCAACTTTACTCAGTAGTGACATCACAATCGTATACATGCAAGCTGAATATCTGTCGTTAACAGCACTTTCTCAGTGAATAAATGAATCAAAACCAGTGTCTCTTGCAAAATGAACGCAGTTAAACGCAAGACTCATCTTACATTAGGTCCGCCCTTTCCCCGATCTATAACGTAAGTCTGGCAGTGTCGTATCTCCAGTATTTGCCTCTGATCACCTAGCACCGACTGGTGATTTCGCTTAACACGGGCACGGCCATTTCGCTAGTTTGCCTGTTATATGAGCACGATGACATGCATGCCCGCCAATCAGGCCAGCTCGTCTGGACTCTGGACATGCCTTAAAACGACAAGAAGGATTGGAAATAGTATAGCACGGAATTCTGCAAAGATAGAAGATGAGACCATAGGTATTGTCAAAATAAAAATATGTTCAAGAATAGATCGGTAATACTAAACCAGTAAAATGAACTAATGGCTGGAAGAACGACACGGACAGACTTTCCTTTTCACTGAATAATATTCTTTGTAAACTGAAGTTTTTTCTAAACCTAAGCATTAACTTTCGTGTCAAATATGAATACCAAAGTAAGAAACTCTTGCGATATCGAAAAGCAAAAGCCAGTCGCACAATATTTCTGTCAAAATCGGTAGGAACTTTGGAAAAAGGGTTCGTTCAAGGAGGAATCCCGGACAGTTAAGATGAAATGGCCAAATGGAAAAGAATTACAAAAGCTGCTCAGAACCCGATAAGTTTTGTCTGTTTACGACGGCTGGGCATGGGAGGGAATCTGAGATGACAAGAGGAAAATGGGAGGAAAGATCAACTGAGGAGGGCAAAATGGAAGTAAATGATCGGATAATGGAATGGACAGATTAGACGGAGACATGACAAAAAAGAAAGATCAGATTTGAAAGAGAAAGTGGAAGGGAAAGGTCAGATGAGAACGAGAAAGAGGAAGAGAAGGATCAGATGATGATAAAAAAATGACGGGAAAGATAAGGCGATATGAAGAAAAAATCAGATAATAAGAAGCAGGTGAAAGGGAAGATCAAATGAAAAGGAAAAATAGGAACTGAAAAACCAAGTAACGAGAAAGTGGAGGAGAAAGATCAGATGATGAGTAAAAAGATGAGGTGAAGGATCGGATGAGGGAGAGAAAATGGGGCTGAGTGCTTAACATGCCTGTAGGCATTAAATATTTACTGAGCAAAGCGAACATGGGAGAAGTCTGTGCTTTTCCATACGGCCAAGGGGGGGTTCTAAAAAAATCTTTTTTAAATAAAAAATCATATGAAGCTTCGAAGTCCGCGTCATAAACATCATTCCGTACACGGCTTATATTCTTTGCCTTTTAATCGAATGTGGTGTTGGTATATTTCCTTATTTGCAGGTGAGTTAAGCCTTTAAAATTGTTCAGTCGTTAAATCACTTGAGCTCGAATCCTGATTTCCGTCGATTAACTATTTTGACACTAACAAATATTACTGTTATATTTCAGGACAGTTGAATGTACCCCCTAGGACTTATTTAAGAATATCAGGGAAGCGGTCACTTGCACACGAAAGAAATGTTGGCCTACGCCATTTTCATGACAAAGGTTGTGAACAGGAGATAATTAGGAAAATGTAGAGGCAATCAAATTGGTTGTCTCATAATTAATCACTAAATTAAGAATGCTGACAGGGCTATAATCAAAAATACGGGGCTTAATCATGTCAGGAGAACGAGACAAAATCATTAAACGAAAAATCACGTATAGTACATCACTCAACTGTAACTGCGACCCTCTATAGTTTTCTAAATACCAGATGCATAATAATTCAATGATTAGGTCAGTAGATGCAAACTGAGCTTTTTCAGGACGTGTCCATATCACTTCACCCTTTCCCGAGACCTTAAACCCAGGTTATATGTATATACATATATATATATATATATATATATATATATATATATATATATATATATATATATACATGTGTGTGTTTATATGCAGTATATATATAAATATATATATATATATATATATATATATATATATATATATATATATATATATATATAGAGAGAGAGAGAGAGAGAGAGAGAGAGAGAGAGAGAGAGAGAGAGAGAGAGAGAGAGAGAATTATATGCTGGAGAAGATTAATACCAAATAGTGTATGTGTTTACTATGACAAGTTTTCCTCTCATTACTTCTCCGTTTCAGGAGTGATGACGTAATGTCAGCTGAGTCAATTAGAAACTACTGTAATTCCAGTGACGGTGATTACGAAATATGGAAACACAAATTCTGCAAGTCTCATCTTTCTAACATAATGGGAAAGTCAAATGTTTGGACTTATAATTGGGGACCCTCCGCTTCTTTAATATTTACAGACACGAAATCAACGTAGACTCAGTCTTTATAACTAATTAGGAAGCATCTCGTGTTTGCATAGTTCAACACATGGCGGAGCATTTCCCAACAATCCCACTGGTAAAAATCTAATTATTAAATATGATCTGAGTAAATGTTGAGCAGCCAAGGCTTTCAGTATTAAATTCATAGTTTAGTTAAAATACAGATAAGATGTGACTTCCCTGGCAATTATGAATGTAAAACAGAAATTACCTCTTTTCTTTTATTAAATTAATACAGAAACAGAAAACTTTTTCTGTGATTTGGGAGGATATTGCAAATAAGAAAAAATATTCAAATAAAGGCCTTGTCTTTTCGTCCCTCTTTTCTCTAGATCTAAAAATTCAAGACAATTCTGTTTCTCGCATTGCCGACGTAAGAGAGTGGTTTTATTTTCGATATAATTTTTCCTGAATAATAGCATCAATTTTGGTGTTGTTTGTATATAATATTGAGAAAGGAGAAAAAAGTTACCTGCGCTGATAACAACTGAACCAACTGGAAAGCTAATATCTATAGAACCAAACTTCTCACTTTCAATGAACAGGAAATTCAAAACCCCTACGTAAATCTATTAGCAGCAGAGGAACTGAAATACGTAAAAGAACAGAGGAAACTTTTGAGCCCTTTGCAACTTCTTTGACTCTATAATTTCCCAAGGGAACTGAATAACTTTATATAGAAATATTCTTTGTAATTAGTTGAGCTAAAGTTTGCGGACAAGAAGTCACAGGTACAATGCCTAGCAGCATCAGGAGTTTTGACAAGAAATAGTGAATAAGGAGAAAATAACGTAAATTACTCTACTTTGACATATTATTTCACTTCATTAATATCATATGTTTCGTGTATTATTATGAGGAAGCCTTTATTTTCGATAAATTCTGAGTAATCATGTTGGGTGAATAGGATTATCATGAAGCATAAACGTATGAACAATTACGCGCTATTTTGTGAATTCCGAAGACAGTTCAGACATCTTTTGATGCCTCCATTTTAATACTGGATTATTTAATAACATAATAACTGAAAAGCTAATGATGGACGGATGTTTTAGAGCGAATCTTGCATAGCATTCATAATCAAATATACATCATCTCTCATGTCAAAAAATATTCCAGATTTTTCTTCATGTCAGTAATGCGCGAAATCATGCTGTTTTTATTACTTCCATAGTTAATGGACAAAATCATGAAATACTTACTATGTTAGAATTTCTGAGAACGCTACGCAAAGAAATAAATGGAGGCAGAAAAATAAAATGTAATCTGAAATGATAGGTCATCAGTGTAATGACGTACTGCTGAATAATGCATTCTGTAACATGGCCTGGA
>NC_089781.1:28379540-28394540 GCF_040412425.1 Macrobrachium rosenbergii
ACAAAGAGAGAGAGGGGGAGAGAGAGAGAGATTTATATATACTATATGTAAATGCAAAATTTGTATGCTTAATAAATGCACATTACAGATAGACAGATATGCATCAAAATGTCCCTGACACTGAAAGTAAAGCTCCATTTGGCCTGACAAGCCGAATTCAGTCAGGATGCATTTTCTGAATAACAATAGGAACCAACGCGATCCGGACACATGACGTTCTTTGAATTCCGTATTTATCGGTTCCTTGTGAAAATGTCCCAAAGTTTCACTGCAAGATTTGTTACTCCTTAGCTCTGTGAGTTTCTCTTTCCCCCGGGTCTGTTGATTTTTACCTTGTTGATGTAACAAAAGGTAACAACCCATACCTTCTTACAATGCTATTACGCAGAATGAAGAGCTGCATTTATAAAAGCTAGTTTTTTGTGTGGATGTTTTGTTCGTTTGGGATAAAAATGTGCTTGGAGTGCATCTTTTCTTTTACTTATAATCCTGATTTTTTAAGATTTGTAACGATTTTATTTACTGATCATCACCTTAAGATCAGATTTATTCTGCTGCCGGTGAGTTATCTAAAACATATATTCGTAATTTACTTCTCGAAGTTTGTGCCATTACATGTAATCATTACTAAAAGATATTTCTAAGTACTTTACACTATTTAGAACCTGTGCAACTGTAGCCGTTGTTATATATTCCACTAATGTCCCAGAATAACAGAACCATTCAAGACCTGGTCCCTCTACTTTTCTTGAGCACCGCTCATAAAGTGGAATACTCCTGACACCAGTGACAAAGGACATTTTAGTCATTCCCATTTATTCGAATGGCAAGTATTCGCCAGAAGATGAAATACATTATATACATACGTACATACATACACATATATATATATATATATATATATATATATATATATATATATATATATATATATATATATATATATATATATATATATATATATATATATATATTAGGTCTTTGAACAGTGAGATATGTAATGACCTGTTAGTGGCTCCCATGGCAGGTTCGTTTGCGCTAACAATTGGAATTTGGCAATCGGATACAAGAGAACTATTTGATCATGATCCGAACACATGGAAACAGTGTGATAGGACATTGTACTGATGCACCGGAAATGCCCAGTTCCGGTGGGGTAGGTGCGTGTGTATGTGCGATCCCCGGTGATATATAACGAGAGGAATAATGGACTCACGGGAGGACTTTTGTTTTGGTGGGTGGTGTGTGTGTGTTTGCCTTGTGAGTTTAAGGACCACCACCGTGAAAATACCTTATCTAGCGGCCACAGAGAGTGAGTACCAAACTCATGAACAATTATATATTGTTTTTTCAGACTTTATATAGTGCTGCAGTGAAATCCCGTTGTGCCATCTTTACGCATTTTTCTGTTTTGAATATGAATATTAATTTATGAATATTAATTTCAGGTTTTAATATATGATATGTTTCTTTCGACAGGAATCGAACACCGTTCTGGAAGGATGAATTATTTGGAAGTGGTGTTTATTTTACTCTGACATACCATATGACTTTTATTATGGTCGTTACGACCTTATTACTTTGCTTGATGACAAGGGGGTCCTTTTCCAGTATTGTTTGGAATAAAATAATGTCGATGCTTGTTTGTGAAACAGTATTTTCTCTAGTAACGTGTTCCTTTGATAGGGAGTGTGAGGCACTCCATTTCATGACCGTAGCTTTTGCAGAGTTACTTTCGTTAAATCTAGAACAATCTAGAACGCTATTAACTGGTACAGAAGTAAAAAATTATCCAATAAGACCTACAATCAGTACAGTTGGTAATGTCACATATTCATTTGCCTAAATTCTTTGTCACACTGTTAGAGCTGTTAGTTGGCACAATTTATAAATCTTTGAATTCTGTCGATTTTTTAATAAATTGCAAAAATGGAACCTAAAGAACAATTAATTCATTGATATTTTCGAAGTAATCAATTTTCCACAATCAAGAGCCAGAAATAGAGAATTTTCCTTGTCCAATCGGTAAACATTTTACCAATAAATAGTATATTAAACATGGAGCATTAATACCAAAGGTGACTAAATTTTATGGTGATATCTCACTGTGGCGATGCCAGTTGTACGGACTTGTTCCTAATAGATTCTTCTGCATTTACTTTTATTTCCACTTGAGTCCTTTATGCTTATAAATTTATTCCTACTTTGTAAAACAAACAAACAACCAGACCAAAGTTATATTCTTTTCGTGTTCGTCGAACGAACGAATTCCATGTCTTGGAGGGTCACTCCTCTAACCGATGATAGTCATATCACTGGGATCAAACTAATTTTGCTGAAACTTCCTTATAGATATCTGCACTTAGACCAAGACATTTACTTGCAATAACGTCCTTATAGATATCTGCACTTAGACCAAGACATTTACTTGCAATAACGTCCTTATAGATATCTGCACTTAGACCAAGACATTTACTTGCAATAACGTCCTTATAGATATCTGCACTTAGATCAAGACACTTACTAAATTTAATTATAAAACGAATGACTTATTTAGCAGTTTGGCTCCATTACTAATTATACATTGTAATTTCACGGTTAAATTATTTAGAATCAAGTAATTAAATTTAAACTGGTCTACTCTTGTCTTTGTAAGATTCTGTACAAGTATTTTTTACTCGTCCAGATTTAATCATTTCCTCTACTAAAAATATAATTCTTAGATGGTAATGTCCTATTTCCACTACTCTGAGTATTGGATCTGTCATCATAAAATATTCATTAACTAGTATCCTTTGTTCGTTATTGGCTAATTGTTTGCATTAGATTATTAATGTTTTGTGCGTTCCTGGTCTTCTCTTTTTACGATGTAATACATATTATTTTTTTGTCTTACTTCCGTTACAGTTTTTTCCTGTCCGTCCAACCCTTCACGTCCGTCATTATATACTTCATTTCTTTGGTCATAATATCCTTAGCGTTATCCACAGGCAGAACTGTGTATAACTACTAAATATTTACTCATGACTACATTTTTTTTATAATTCATGATAGCTCGATGGTGTTGCGTAATAAATTATGTCTGTTCAAGTGCGCTGCCTTGGGGTATTCCTGACAAAGTTGTTTGTGAGATATACAATTTTCAATTTGTTCTTTAAAATTGATAGTAGTCAGGTAACTCTTACAAATTTTTACTTCATTATCTTCAGCCCCTTTCCTTAACAAGTCTTATAAACTCTTGTACAGCTGTAACTGTATCATATACTGCACTTGCGACTAAGAGTCTTGGTGCAGCTCTTTTACTATTTTGAATGTACTGGTATTTCAAGAGGTTATTAACCACGGCAGAGCTATGTCTGTGGAGTGATTTTTCCCGATTTCTGGCAAGGCATTGCCTCTTTTAGAACTTGTTTTTTATTCACTTTTAATGGAAATGACATGGTACATATCTGTCTGATTCTCATGAGTAAAGTGTCGATATAATCAAATAACATGAAAGAATTCAACAAGAAAGAGGGACATCACTTCATGAACTTTTTCTTATCTTCTCTCTGCAGGCATCTTAACAGATTACATGAAAGACAATAATCCTTAAAGAAATGATAAGGAATCCGGCATCGGTTTTAAAACCACATCCTGAGAGGCTTCCCATGACCCCGGAATACGGATGAGCTGGAAGAATGCCACATTTCAACTGGCATGTGGATGAGTCGTTCTCCAGTTTATGAACCCTGAATTCCCATCCGCCATTTTGACGAGGCCGTATAGTTCGCAGATGTGCAGTGATCGCCTTAGAAATGGAGCTCCAAGTTTTGATAGGTTATCATATCTTCTAAAGGAAGTCTTCAGATTCAAATAAAACTGCTAACCATCGCCTGCTTGCTCAAAATAACTTATCCTTTTCCTGGACTGTATATCAGTTATGCTAGATTCAACACACTGTTGTTAACAATCTATTCATTTCTTTACGTTCTATTTGTCTAATACTCGTCTTGCTGGCCAGACGGCCAGGGTGCGATTCTGGGCGCCGCGCAGTGGAGAAATTTAGGTTTGTTCGGTTCAGCCCCATTGGCCCTCTGTTGACATAAGCTGTAAATTATGCACCAAGTAGTTAACTGACTATGGTGGGTTACAACCATTATGGCAAATGGCATGTGACTAGCAACGTCGTCTCTGAGAGAGGACACAAATTTGAACTTGGGAGAGGACGGGCGGATGGGGAAAGCTTCGCTGAAAGCCATTCAGCCTCTGTTGAGCGAAGGACTCAAGAGAGAGAAAAAAAACGAGGCTAAGACCTCATCCCAAAGGAACTGACGCCGACCGGAGCACTAACTCTGTATATTATATATATTAATATATACACACACACACACACACATATATATATATATATATATATATATATATATGTGTATATATATTATATATATATATATATATATATATACACACATACACACACACACATATATATATATATATATATATATATATATATATATATATATATATATATATATATATATATATGTATGTATGTATGTATGTATGTATGTATGTATGTGTGTTGTCGTGTAAGAAATTAAACCCTTAATATCAAGAGTTAAAATCATGGCAGTATCTCGCTTTTTATTGTTTATTTTGCTCATGTAGTGATCGATCATCTACGAAGACGACTGCGCCATAAATCTTCCGAAAACAAGTTTTCAGATAATTTCGTCGATTTTCCAAAATAAAGAATAATACTGACTCCCATAATCATAACTGTTACATTATATTGTGTTAGAAGAAAATACACAAATTCTTTTGCACGGCTCTCCCTTTGAACACTGTAGGTGCATAGGTAGACAGGAGGCCATTATCTCTACACAATTCGGTCTTTAGTATTCTTTTTATGGAAGGTCAATTCTTTTTGGTGTATACAATCATACGGAGATGTGAGAATCAAAAAAGTCTTGTAAGTCATGCCTACCAATTTCTCTCTCTCTCTCTCTCTCTCTCTCTCTCTCTCTCTCTCTCTCTCTCTCTCTCTCTCTTGTTATCCACGACCAACGTCTTATCAAAACCAAACTGCACAAATATCTCTCTCTCTCTCTCTGAATTAGTCAACACCTCTGTGCCTCTATTCACCCCTTGTTTTTCAAATATAAAAACTTAAACCCCTATATATCTATGTGTGCGTTCAGTACGGAAATGTGTGTGTGTGTGTGTGTGCGCGTGTGTGTATGAGCCCAATGAACTTCTAAAACAAAGGCAAGTCGGAAGCAACAGCTGAAAAAGGTTTACTGCAAATACTTGAAAACAAGAAAGTTAGATTAACTGATTAATAATGATTACTAAGAATAATGGCAGTGGATCTGGCAAGGTCGTCGACACCGATATGAAATTCTGTGTAGCAACACTCATGTCATGATATCCTCGAGTTCGGTCTCCTTACGGTAATTGCAGTATTATTCAGTGCTTGATTTTTATCCAGAAGTAGTCACAACATCCAAGGTCATAGACTCCGAAAGCATATTTATTCAGTTTTCTCACACACGACATTGTCCACGGGATATTAAAGGTAATAAAAAACCAAGAAAAACGTAATTACAGCCCTATCATATCTCAGTGTCTTGTTTTGATTAAAAGCGGTTATATGTTTTTTATCATCTGTGTCGCTATTTATGACAGACTGTCATCTCGAAACTAAATCTAAACACAGCTGCAAAAAATAGACATTAATGAAACCAAAGTTTACAGCAAAAATGCCATTATTCGTTTTCAACTGAAAAGATACATAATTGCAGTACAACATTGAATATGTGGCATGTGTTGACTTTAGGCAATAATGTCCTGTATCATAGTGAATCATTTCTACAGAAACACTATGAAAATTCGTCCCTTCGAGAACTATATCAACAAAATGGATGAGCGAAATAGGGTTTACTACAACTGAATCAACAAGTGAATTTAGTGCCTCAGTCCCTGTTGCGGTTGGACTTTTGGAAGACAGAGTCAACAAAAGGATTCTGGAGCACTGGGATTATTCTATGGTTTTCAGAAATCCTTCAACAGAGGACACTGAATCGAAACATACCTTAGGTTGCAACGTTGCATGAATTTCTTTCTTCTATTTTTGTACTGCATCACCTTTGATAGAAGAAAAACAAAGCCATCACTCAATTGGGAATATGCTTCACATGAAAACCTCCACATGGCGTAGCATTCCCTCTGTTACTCAAGAACCCAACATTGATTAAGAAATATTTACATAATTATATATATATATATATATATATATATATATATATATATATATATATATATATATATATATATATATACATACATAAATATATAATATATATATAAATTATTTTTCAGTTTATTCTCATTTAAAGGATTTTGTGTTTGCGTGTAATTCCTCTTGCTACTAAATAAGTCATGATTGATGAAACTATATATTACTGCATGGGAGAGTAATGAAAAGTAGTATAAAGGAAGGTGACATGAGAAACAGATTCATCTCAGTTCAGGAAAAATAATGAGTAAATAAGGAAAGTGAACCATGATAATGTTTATAAAGCTATTCCCATGCAACTATTATTCCTCTAAATACATTTTATTCTTCCGTTTATAAGGGAACTGTCATCCTTTTATCTTTTGCTTCCTATCTCACTTTTTTTCTAGCGAGTTTGTCAAAGAAAATAACTGATCCCTTAAAATCTGCTGCAATCGAAGGGGGATTCATCGATGTTATTGCAAAATAAACGTGCTTAACCGCAGTTTGTGTCAAAAGCTGAGCCTAATGACTTATGAATTATTAAGGGAGTTGGTGTTAACTGAAACAAGCCCTTCACACGGAAGATAAATGACGTTGACGAAATCTAGTATCTGCAATAGGTTTGAATTCCTTTTTTTTTCATGAATATCAGCCTGAGATTAGTATGTTACTTCCTAAAATTATTAGGTTTTCTTGGCGGTCATGATTCTGTCCAGTTCTGTAACGTTTTGAGGGAACAGAATGTCAAAAGAAAATCCCGGGATATGAACATCGAAGCCAAGGAGCTTACATCACATCTTGGAGGAAGCTTACGAGCACAATCACGGGGACCATGTGACGCCCTGAATTGCTTTAGCCTGGCAGGATATAACACTGAGCCCTCTTTATGAAACCCATCTATTATTCATAGGCCAAAAATGACGGGCTTCACCCTTCTATATCCCAGAAATACGTCCTGTTTTCAAGGTTATCATTGTTATGAAGTCAAATTTTAAGAAAAAAGTCAAACACACACACACAAACACACACACACACACACACACACATATATATATATATATATATATATATATATATATATATATATATATATATATATATATATATATATATATATATATATATATATATATATATATATAAATGATTTTTATTACATACACCGTGATTTTTTATACACAAACATTCAGCTACAAATGTCGTCTAATATCCAATTCGCTCTACCTCGGAAATAATATATGTATATATTTATATACCAAAAGAAAATTATAACATAATTGCGTCACCTCACGGGCTCGAACCGCTGACACGAGAACCAACGACGTTCAGTGACGCCTTAAACCTCCCAACTTTCAAAAGGTGTATAGTATACAGTACTGTAAGTTGATACCAACTCTGCTTTACAAATCTCCGTCGAACGCAGCTATTTGTAATTAGCGTCGGTATCAACCCACCTCCACCGTGACAGGCGATTGGTGCGTTGGAAACACGTAGATATTTTTATACATGAATTTTTATCACATCACCGTGATTTTTTTATGCCCAAACTTTAAGCTACAAATTTCGTATAATACCAAATTCACTCTATCTCGGAAATAATATATGGACCTTTCCCCAATAGTGACCCCCAAGGGTTTTAACCCGGTATGTAACGACCTTTCGGTGTGTTTAGTACAAGCCCGTTGGGGACGACCGTAAAAACATAAACAAATGACTGTAAATATCATGAAGGTGATTACCCCATATTGTTTGTTTTTGCGTTTGCGTTTGTGTGTGGTTTTGCATTCTTTAATAGAATAGAATATAGAATTTAGGCCAAAGGCCAAGCGCTGGGTCATATAAGGTCATTCAGCGCTGAAAGGGAAATTGAGAGCAAAAAGTTTTGAAAGGCGTAACGGGAGGAAAACCTCGCAGTTGCACCTTGACACAATTATTAAAGTGGGTGGAAAGTCAGATGTTAGAAAGATAATATGAACGGAGGTACAGCAAAATGATTAAAGAGTTCGTAGCTTAGGGCCAAAGGGACGCTGCAAAGACCCTTAAGTAAAGCCTACAGTGCACCATGTGAGGTGCACTGACGGCACTATCCCCCTACAGGGGTGCATTCTTTAATGGAAAGATGTCGAAACATTGCAGGTAACAGAGGGCACGGGGTTTTACACCTTCCAAAGTATTGGCCTTCGCTAATTACAGTCAGCGAAGCGGGAAAGAGAGGTCTTGCAAGAGGACAGCGGACGAAAACACCGTTCCCACTGATGTGTGAGAACCTGTTTTTTCCTCTACTTTAATGATATTGTTGTTGGCCTTAAACTAAAAACGACCATCCGCTCAGTGCGTTTCCCCTCAGTAGCTTTTTGTTTTTTGTTTTCAAATAAGACCAATCACCTCTTTCATCATGTGCTCTTAAGTTTACCAAGTAAATACAAGCTTTTCGTCTTTAGATATCCTTAACAATGTGAACAAAATTTAACTTCCACCCTGTTGAGTTTCTGTTTCAGAATTTTACACCGATGAAATATAGCCGTGCCAAGATATTCAATAGGGTCTGTTCTTTTTTTTTTTATTTCCTTTTTTCCTCATGTTGATTTAAGTGTACAGTTAGCCAGAATGTTGAAAGTATTGGCAGATGGCGAAGTTTTATGATGAAACTTTGGAAGGAAACAAATGAGAATAAGAAATATGGATATAAGCCTCCGTTGAGAAGGATCATAGTCCAGCACTGCCGGTCTTTCCTGCTCTTTTTCTTGTCCTTTTGACTTTCATTTTTTATTTTATATTTATTTATGCAAATACCGTATTTCAGTTCACTGTTGGCCAAATTGATGTTATCAAATTTAAATTACTGCCACTGAATATTTTTGCAAATATTTGCGAGTCTGTATGAATGATTGCAATTGCTTCACTATCGTTATCTTTTAAGTGAAGTGTTGAATTTATCTTTATTTTTACTTATTTATAGTTACAATACTCAAAGCCACTGATTTTCATTCTTCTATATCTAAAAAGGAATGATGAGAGCTTTCTTTACATAAATAACACATATTCTATGATAAAATGATTCTACTCCATACCATTAAAGGTATGTAGTAGAATGTGAACTCGAGACCCAACTCCATTCAAAATACTTCCTCTTGATTGACTACTACGCAGGTAATGCGTTTGAGGCTAACACGTCCCATATTTAACCTTCAGATTAGGGGCTTCTCCTATGAAGCTTTTGGAATCTGTTGTATCTTCTCTCTCCTTCCTACTGTTAAGAAGTTGAGCTGCTGCTGAGTTCAGCGGTTAGCGAAATGTTTACTTGCGCTTGTAATTTCTTTTCCTATTTTCTTGGCGTATAATAAGAATGTCTGTTAAACACAAAAAAATATAGTCTTTTTATTTTCACTCTTTTCAGTGGCTAAATATCACACTTTTTTATAATTACTTCTTTCTTTGCCCTTCCCATTATTGCAACAACTTTTTTTTTTTTCTTAATCAGTCAGTACTATACTATCTGCCACATTTTTTCCAAATTCTAATTGATGCCTTTCAGCCTCATACTAATCACTCAGATTTATCATCTATCTATCTATGTTTACGTTTAGACGAAAAATAATAATTATAATTAAAGATAATTAGAAAACATATGACTAACGTATCTAGTAACCATCAAACGCTGCAAATCACCCATAATATTAAAACGAGACAACAGTTCTTTGGTAATCAACAAGTCAATACATACATATATATATATATATATATATATGTGTGTATATATATATATATATATATATATATATATATATATATATATATATATATATATATATATATATATATATATATATATATATATATATATATATATATATATAGTATATTAATGTGGAATTCCCATTCTGGTTTACCAGGATGCATTAAATCAGTAAAGTAAAAATCTATTAACGCTAAACATCTGGGTACTTAACGGAACAAGAAATTCATGTCTTCCATGTCCTGCGAAGTGATAATTAAATCTGTTTGTTTCCATGTCATGGAAATTACCTTTACCAAGCTATAAAACCTTATTAGCGTCAGTCCACCTTGCTAATTGTGCGCAGTAAGCTAAATTTAATTCAGAATTCTCCAGATCTTTGTTATTTTCACTTTTGGCAACTTCCAAAGTAATTGTTCTTTTTATTAGAAATGAGTTTGGATTGTCTTGCAATATTTTCGTCCCATAAAGAGAATGGAACCGAGGAAAATGTTTTCTCTCCGGTTTTTGTACGACCTTGCTCTCTTTCGTCATCTTTATTTCTACTTCTTACATTTTTTCTTTTCAATTTTGGCTATATAAGAGATTTTATGCTGCCCGCTCAACAAGTTTCTGTAGAAGATCTAGCAGTTAGAAATCAATTACATCTCTGGCGGAGGAGTCTCGCAAACGTTTTCCCGTTTTACCTTCCTGGAAAAGATACGTACATTTAATTGTGACTCTAAAAACAGATTGGCTCAATGTGGACACTTTTGGTTTAGACTGCAGAATAATTAGAGTCCATTGTAACTGTAGACAATGAATGTTAGGTGTGTGTTAATAATTAAAGCTTAATATTCCACATTTATAGACTTTTTGTTGGCTTAAATATTGCATTTATTATTATTCTGGATAAAACGAAATTAAACTACCTCATACGGTGGTAATAATGAAGGAAACTGTTAAGAGATTCCAGGATATGAATATTTCCCGAAAAACCTCATTCAATACTTCGAGCATTTGCATTTTAGATTCCCAAGCACTGAATAATCCGATTACATTATTTCACGTATATTCGGCCCGTAAAATTAGAGATACACAACATACAAGGATGAATTATTAGCTAATATTCTGATCATATGAATACACCCGTCCTGTACTGGCGTGATACAACTTACATTACTGAAGCGACAACCAACCCTAACCTTTAAGAATCATTCCTTTGACTCTTAACTAAGACTTTGGAGCACGTAAGCTTGATGGACATTATCGGTCTTCAGTATTGGAAATGTCCCAACGGCTAAGGAATAGAAATTTCACAATTTACTTAGTTCTTGTGATCATTTAGAACATTCACTTTTGTATGCGTTGAGAGAAAAGTTAAATACCAAAATCACAAACATTAAAAAAACACCCGTAGTTGAGAAAGGAAGATAACAATCGTAGTAAACAAAGGCTTTTCCTCCACATAAATGTCAGGATGCTTCCGTAAAAAGACAGTTCATCAACCCATGGGGCAGAAACTAAAACACTCGAATACGTAAAATTAAATATCATGGATGGAATTTCACTACAGTGAAAATAAAGACTAAAATCGTGTTTTGCTTTCGAACAATACGACTAAAACTAAAATAATGGACGAAGAGACTGAACCTGGAAACTGGAGCCATAGACTACACTTCGATGATTTAGCAACAGAGATTGAATATAGAAAGAGTTGTCAACGAAGGGGAACTGAGAAATTGTATAATTCAATCAGAAATCTCCTGTGGAATAATAGACTTTTTTATACCAGCGAGCAGATTGTTCATATTTCACCCGTTTCTGGTGAGGTGGATCTTGTCTCAGCAATATTTTACGTCTGAAGATTTCAATATTTTGCACAGCTTTTTCCAGCTGCTTAAATTCCGTTATGAGAAGCCAACAAAACAAGTAGTAAGAAACGATATTGTAACAATCTAGTACGTTCATTTTTATGGTCAATTTTCGAGAATAACAAATAGCTATTAAAGAGCCTTAATCTCTGCATTCACACAAACTTGCATACAAATGCATAAAAAAGAGAAATTTAGTATATGAATTACTGAGACAGTGAGATACGAGACCTGACAGGTCACCATTAAATTCCTTTTCATTACAGAGGTGCCATCGTCAATAATAGAAAAGTGACTTTTCCTGGAAAATCGAAAAGCTCCAACTCCTTCAGACACAGCTCTCGGGTGCATGTGATATCTCCAGCCTTTAATAGCTTTAACACGTGAATAAATTGCCGTTCTTGAGTGATGCATCTCGTAATTATATGCAATTAATTTGTTTTCCATTTTCGTATTTTGTATTATGACCTATATTTACAACATACGTAGAGAAACATTTAAAACAGATGGAACATTATGGGGTGGGGGTCAAGGATATTCCAACCACACCTTTATTGCAAATACCATGAAAAATAAAAGGTAAATGACCCTTTGGCCGTCCAGAATCTATGAGAGAGAGAGAGAGAGAGAGAGAGAGAGAGAGAGAGAGAGAGAGAGAGAGAGAGAGAGAGAGAGAGAGAGAGAGCTCAAATGATTTATTTAAAATAACATTGTTTCACGTTAAATATACCTTACAGCAAAAGGGAACATTTATCTAAATGAAATACGATGATTTATCTACCATCAATTGGAAATACAGTGTACAAAAAAAGTAAAACACTCAATATTCCGACATTAAATCAATAATTTGCTAAACGAATCCAAAGACACACTCATTAGCAGCTGAGACCAATATAGATAAACTTTTGCAAGTCTCCACATCATACAAACCTTGGCACTGGGCGTTCAGCATGCACCTATAATCTACGTGAAACTCAATTCAAGCTTCTTGCTTGTAGCTGAATGGAGAAAAATAAGGGAAGATAATTGGCTATCCTGTTCTTGTCTTTCCGTTTACTGTTATCAATACAGATTCGCCGAAAATTGGAGGAATATTTCGGAACGCGACTGTTTTTTCTGTTACACTGCAGATCACTCTTGGGTATTCGTGGTATGAACGACATGCAATTTGGTCTTCGCTACAAAATCTCCGGAATTTTATAAAACATGGAATATTTATGATTGCCATGCTGTTAGGAACAATCGTTTGTCGATTGTTCCCTTGGTGGATTGTTGCCTCCTTTTGTTTTCTTGTTTTTCTTGTTGGCGAGTTGACGTGTGGTGGATGGTGTCAGACTTCGCCAGTCAGGTCCAGGACAGCAGCAGGTCACGGCAGCAGATCAGCAGAAGCATTCTTTTTTTACAATGGTTGTCGTATCGACTCTGTCGTGGGAGTCAGTCTTGTGGAACTGTGTCTGAGGCGTGATGGTTGCTGTATCAGCTCTGTTTAGTTGTCCTGCAGTTTTAATGTTTATGCTGTTTTTTTTTTTTTTTATCTACTGTTGCTAGTGTTATTTATGATATTCTGCTGCCTGTGTATTGTTATGATTCTTTTGCATTTAATAATGTGAATTTTATGTTGCTGTCTTGTTAGTTTGTTGATTTGGTCATTTAAGTTTTTTTCTCTCCTGGACCTGACTCACTTGTAAATTTTGTAAATAAACTAATATTAAGGTAACTTTTTGTATTTGTTCTGCTCCTCCCTCCTTTGTTTGTCACCTCTCGTCAGTCATTTCAGCTCAATTGCTTGTTTATTTTAAACAACCTGTCGATCTCGAAAAGCGAGATCATAACATTGGCGACCTTGCCAGGATTGGTTCTGTTTTGGCTGGCATGGGTGTGGCAGCATCGGGGGAGTATTTTGTTTGTAAAAAAAAAAATGTTATTGTAAATTTTTTTTTTTTTTGTTAGGTGGGGAGGTGTTAGGAACAATCGTTTGTCGATTGTTCCCTTGGTGGATTGTTGCCTCCTTTTGTTTTCTTGTTTTTCTTGTTGGCGAGTTGACGTGTGGTGGATGGTGTCAGACTTCGCCAGTCAGGTCCAGGACAGCAGCAGGTCACGGCAGCAGATCAGCGGAGAGCATTCTTTTGGACGCGATGGTTGTCGTATCGACTCTGTCGTGGGAGTCCAGTCTTGTGGAACTGTGTCTGAGGACGTGATGGTTGCTGTATCAGCTCTGTTTAGTTGTCCTGCAGTTTTAATGTTTATGCTGTTTTTTTTTTATCTACTGTTGCTAGTGTTATTTATGATATTCTGCTGCCTGTGTATTGTTATGATTCTTTTGCATTTAATAATGTGAATTTTATGTTGCTGTCTTGTTAGTTTGTTGATTTGGTCATTTAAGTTTTTTTCTCTCCTGAACCTGACTCACTTGTAAATTTTGTAAATAAACTAATATTAAGGTAACTTTTTGTATTTGTTCTGCTCCTCTCTCCTTTGTTTATCACCTCTCGTCAGTCATTTCAGCTCAATTGCTGGTTTATTTTAAAGAACCTGTCGATCTCGAAAAGCAAGATCATAACACATGCTCATGCCTTTCAAATAAGGTAGGGTCACCTACACTGTATAAATACAATAACTTTTTTACATTGTTAAAGGTTCAGGTACATAGAAAAATTAAAATAATCTGTCTCGCAAAATTTTTCTTTACAATTCGGTTAATTATTCAAGGCTATTCATGCTTGGAAAGATAAGGACATCATATTGAGCTGCTACAAAATTTGCAAAACTTTGAAAAATGAGGGATTTAAAGAGGAAGATTGTGGGATTTTTCAAATGTACATCATTGAAGCATAAACAGATTAGCACAAAAGGTGTGGCTACAATATCCTAGACCTCTCCTCAAATGTTCCACTTATTTCAAATGTTTCTTTACATATGTTGTAAATATAGGTAGAAATACAAAATAAGAAAATCTATAACAAATGATTAATTACGTGTTACTATGAGATGCAGGCTATCACCTTTACCGGGGAAGCATGGCACAAAAATGAGATAATCTAAAAAAGAAAAAAAAATTAGAATGAATTTGTTTGGCCTATTGCAATGCTTACTTTAGCCTCCTTCGTGATTTCTTCCTGATTAACTTCCGTGAATGCGTTTCCTAT
>NC_089781.1:28399540-28534540 GCF_040412425.1 Macrobrachium rosenbergii
AAATTTATGAAGAAAAAGACGTACCTGAAACAAATATGCTAGACACAGGTGGTATGAATGGTATATATACTTCTAAGAACTGGCATCAAACCTTTACAATGACTCGATTCTAATAGTTTCCTACTACATACTGTAGGTGCCAGTTATAAAATGCTTATAACAATCGCTATTAGAAAAATGTTGTGCAGTCAAGTCTTTTAGCATATTTACAATGGTTTCATATATTTTAAATAATGCTTGCTTAATATACATTATTTACTATAAACAAGAAATTTTACATTACGTAAGTACAGACTGACACGTTGGGATAGAAGCTAAAGCACTTCAGTTTTCGCTAAGGCTCGGAATCCGAATGTCAAGTTTCTTATTTGTACCTAGTTTTTGTATCATTATAGGCCTGGTACATCTGTAGTAAGCTAGGACATATTTATTATTAAACTTATTATTTCATCAGTTGTCGTGTATTATCTGGTGTCTCACTGTAAATAAGTGCTTCGGTAGGAATTCAAAGTCTAATCGCGTGCACTCGGCAAGGAAAGTGAGGATACAGTTTTTATTAGATTTCGTTCATCGAATTTTAATTTTTTTCTTACAGAAAACACATAATCTCGGTAAATTTACTCTAGAATATGAAAATACAATGCAAATTATATCATATATGTTAAATCTGCAAAACAAAAACGTTCAGATACTTAAAAACACCATGCATGTCCAAAGTAATCAGAATTTCTCAGATGACTTCGTTCATTGAGATCTAAAAGATAGTGTGTGGATATCTCGGTGTAGTACTGTTTATCAGAAAGGCAATATTTACTCGTTTTCCGTTATGAACAGGCTTATTATTGCATCATCATTTGAGGTAATGATAATTTTCTTTAATTTTGACACATTCATGTTTGTATTTCACGGTGTTAAAAGTCAGCTGGAATTAATGCCAGTAAATGTTGTGACAGCTAGGGTAGGTTGACCAAATCTATTTAAATCCGCAAGAGCGTTCTCCATGATGTGAGGAGCACTTCGGCGGGAAAACACGAGTAACTGGATGTTTCTTGATGTTGCCATAGTTTTTCTCTCTCTCTCTCTCTCCATTGCTAAAACATACTATACAAATATAGTATCGCTCAATCTCTAAAAGAAAAAAATAATGAAATGAGTAGCTCTACATATAGGCCTAGGCTTACACAACAGCAACTCTCTCTCTCTCTCTCTCTCTCTCTTATCATAACACTGCATTCGTACCTTTATTGTTCCCCACGTTTTTCGATGGACATTGCCCAAATTTAACTCTTGATTTCACTATGGAAGATCGCGTTTCCGATTATGCAAGCAATCCGTTCATTGTGGTGTCATAAATTCATTTGTGTAAGGTTACGTCGTACGTTATGTCGAAAAATGTTTATTTTGCTCAGAACTGTCGCTGCAAATTACAACTAGAACGAATTCTGTAAAACTTACTACTGCATTTAAGTATCAATTATTTCAGAACCGTAGAATATGATTGAAAGTTATAGGAGGTCAAGCAAAAAACAAACACAATAAGACTGAAGCTCCTCCCCCTTTCTAAAGTTGCCAGATGTTGCATTATTGACCAATATATGTCCGAAGATTTAAAAAACTGTATCCTAACTTTCCTTGCCGAGTATACATTCAAATAAGATGGAATTAGCCTACTACAATCAACAGTGAGCGCAAGTGTATTGTGAATTTTAGTGTTTAGTGATTGTACATTACTGTTTAGTTAGTGTTTAGTGACTGTATGCAAAGAAAGTCCTGTAGTTTACAGGAAACATTTATGCTGAGCACTGCTTAGATCCAAGAGCAGATGTTTAGGCCTTGACCACAATGGTTGGAGTGATTAGGCCAACCAGTTTTTGTAAGGTAATTATTCTCTGTGAAATTGGGTCAATAATAATATTCCTAATAATAATAATTATAATAATAACAGCAACAACAATAATAATGATAACAATAGTAAAAATAATATTAATAGTAATATGTGTGTATATATGTATATACATCTATAGGTATAGTGAGTATATATATATATATATATATATATATATATATTTATGTATATATATATATATATATATATATATATATATATTATATATATATATATATATATATATATATATATGGATCTAAGCAGTGCTCAGCAAAAATGTTTCCTGTAAATTACGGGACTTTCTTTGCATACAGTCACTAAACACTAACAAAACAGTAATGTACAATCACTAAACACTAAAATTCACAATACACTTGCGCTCACTGCTGATTGTAGTAGGCTAATTCCATCTTATTTGAATGTATACTCGGCAAGGAAAGTTAGGATATATGTATATATATATACATATATATATATATTATATATGTATACATATGTATATAATGTATGTATGTATGTATGTATGTATCATGGTGGGGGTGGGTTACTGTTGAAGCGAAGTACAGTTTCCCCGCTCTCGATAGATAAATAAGTACGGCAGCTTCGGCATTAACTTATACCTCACTTTGTGGCTCAATGGAGTCGTTGGAAGGTACTGTGTCGAGGGATCGAGACCCGGCACTACCGATCCATTTATCACTTAAAAAATTCCCCTTCGTTGCTAATTCCTCATCAGGGATATTGCCGAAGTAGCACGAATTGGATATTAAAAGACATTTGTAGCTTCATGATTATATATGAATATATAATCATGTGTGTGTGTTGCATATAAAGTTTTAAATATATATATATATATATTATATATATATATATATATATATATATATATATATATATATATATGTATATAGAGAGAGAGAGAGAGAGAGAGAGAGAGAGAGAGAGAGGATATTACAAAAAATTTAAAGGAAATGATAAACTTTATCAGATAAAAATTGCAATAGTTCAAGAATGCATCAAAATGGAGAGAGAGAGAGAGAGAGAGAGAGAGAGAGAGAGAGAGAGAGAGAGAGAGAGAGAGAGAGAGAGATTAAAATGTAAAGGAAATAATAAAATCATCTGATAAAAACTGAAATATGCCCAGATTGCATCAAAACACACACACACACACACACACAGAGAGAGAGAGAGAGAGAAATAAGAGAAATTCATCCGATAAAAACTAAGAGAGTTAAAGACTGCATCAATATAGAAAGAAAATGAGAGAGAGAGAGAGAGAGAGAGAGAGAGAGAGAGAGAGAGAGACGCTCTTGACATCGAGGGAAAAGACTCAACGAAGAGCATCAAAGGCTTTCGGGGGAATGTTTAGATAAATGGAGGAAGAAGGGAGAGGGAGAGTTTGGGGCTTCACCAGAAAGAAAGCGATAGAGTAGTCTCCTGAAGGAGGGAAATTGTTGTGCCTCGTGAGAGAATTGTTTCTTGAGCACCCAGTGAACTATACAGGACGCCTGAACAACAACTCTCATTACTGTAGCACTAGGCTTTAACATTAGGTAAGCACAAACACAAGTTATAATATATATATATATATATATATATATATATATATATATATATATATATATATATATATATATATATATATATATTCAAGAGCCAGAAGAAATTGGTCAGCGAAGTGGAGCCGGTAGACCTGTAAGGACGGGATTGAGTGACATACTGGCTGGGTGTTGACTGGTTTATTGGTAGTTCCTTACTGAATAATGTTCAGAATCTTCGAAGTTGTTATTGGCCGGTGCGAGCCGCAAAGTAGCATCTACACACTGACAGGGCAAAACAGAAGTAATGTTTCGGACATCTGTGTTTGTCGGCAGACAAACAGATGGTGACTGTGAGAGACATAATAAACGTACAGTGATAAAACATATATCAATGGAAAGGTCAGGAAATTCCACCTATGGCCGATTGCATGAGATTCGAGACAGATTAATGAATATAATGCAGTAGCATAATATATGTGAAATGGCGAGACATTTGGCGTTTTCACAAAAAGACACATACATACAGTTTGATACAGAAGATTCGTTGGAACATTATGAGTACATGATTAGAATGCTTGCATGGCAATGCAAGTAGTGGCAATTGTACATAAATCGAGACAACAATGGTTAGGGAGAAACAGACGGAAATATTGTATGGTAGAAGTTGCGTTCCTTGAGAGAGAGAGAAAAAAAACGGGATGCTCTTGTTTTCGTCTTGTCCCCTCCGATGGATGACGAACACACACGTGTGCTCGAAAGAGACCGCGATCGGTACGATGGGTCTCTTACACACCTTGTAAGGCAAATAAGAAACCAGCCAAGTTGCCACAACAACTGTGGGAGGGAAGTTAGGATGGATTAAGAAATAAAATTATAAAATACCCAAAAGGAGAAATTTGGTAAAGAAAAACGTGCTTTCCTGTTCATCCACCAAGGAACATTTGCTTTCATATCAGCCTGTCCTACACACTCGAAAAAATGGGAAAGTGAACAAAAGAGGAAAAATGCCTGTTTGTACCCTCAAGCAAGGGAACTCAAACCCACGACCATGGAAGGCAATGGTACAATGGATAGGTTTACGTTAAGAGTAATCTTCTCTTAGAAAGGTTGCTTACCATGATTAAAGGGTCACTTCCACTCACTGGTTTGACTTCGGAGTATCCTTCTCCCAGAAGAGTTGCTTCCAAAGGTTAGTCTCTTCTACCCTATGTCGTGTAGGAAGGGACGTCGCACCCTGAAGAATGTTGCTAAGGAAAAATCACATTTGCCCTCGAAACAATATATACAGTAGATATATATGCATGTATATGTATATATATATATATATATATATATATATATATATATATATATATATATATATATATATATATGTATATGTATGTATATATATGCATTATATATATGTATATACTGTATATACATACATTATATATATATATATATATGTGTGTGTGTGTGCGTAATGTATATACATACATACATACATACATATATTATTATATATATATATATATATATATATATATATATATATATATATATATATATATGTTATGAATGGGGCATCTAGAAAAAGGCACACGTATATCATATTACACTTTATTATTGCCGACGGCATTTAGCAATGTCACATTGCATCATCAACGCTAAACTGAGCTAAAAAGAAGAGAGTCTTTTTAGCTCAGTTTAACCTTGATGATGTACAGTAATTGTTAAATAATAAACTGTGATATGATATACGTATGCCTTTTCTTTGATACCCCCCTTGTTTGCAACTAAGAAGCCTACAGCTATATGACCTTTTTACACATATACTGTATATATACTGTGTGTGTTTGAATGAATGAGCATGAATAAGAGCGTTTATATAAGGTAATATGCCATTGCTTTATTAATCCCATGTTGCATGCACAGATATGAGGCTCTTAACGATTTTACTCAATGGTTTACAAAGCAGATTCAATGAGACACCAATAATTAAATCATTTTAGGTCTGGTCAGTATTTTTAGTCTAGATTCCGAGTCCATTTCTAGAAGCATGTACAAGAGACAAATTCTTTTCCTCTGGAATCTTATTTCGCCTGAACTGAAGACTTCAACACTTTTCTCAAAACATATTTTGGAAATTTGTCTTTTTCTCCCTTTTTTTTATCCCAGTTTCCGTTAGAATCATCTGTAAATAAAGTTATATGCTATGAAGAAGTAGAGGGAAAGGTAACCATGTTGCCAGTATAGAAAAACGTTTGTGCGCAATTGTCAGCTATGAATCTTTTTGGATTAGTGTTATTGTTTAAAAAGGAAGTTCAAAACTTTGGACAAGATATTGTTAAAAATGCTTTTGGAGGACTATAGCCATCTGCATGGAAAGGCCAAGTCTGCTCTCAGGAATTGGATCAACCACACTGAAACTGATGACACCATTCGGAAGGAAGAATTTCATATCCAAAGGAATGAGGATTTAGAGAAGGAGTTAAGGAAAAAGTGATCCTGTGTTGAAGAGCTTCGAAAAGCTCTAGTTGATATTCAGGAAATTATAAGGAAAAGTGAAAGCAAAAATACGGACCTTTCCTCGAATAACGAATGACTTAAGAAGAAAAATAAAGAAAAGGAGGATGATATGATTAAGAAAGAAGAGGATATCGAACAATTGAAGGACTTCCTCGATCACCACGACACAGAACATGAAAAGAACGAAGGAAAAATACTCGAACTGGAAAATGAATAAAATGTGAATGTGGTCTACATCGCCTATCTCGAGGAAAAGGTGAAGGCCCATGAGGCGGAGAGAAAGAAGATGAGGAAAGAGCTGGAGGGACGCCCACGGGCCTCACATCAAGAAGTTCATGTTCCTCGAGAAAGAAATAGCACTCTTAACAACAGCCGTGGAAAAGAGGTCCAGAGGGATAATTTCGGTGTCCAGTCAAAAGTCCAGAAGCCAGACGATCGAACTCAATCGCTCCAACGGGACTTGGCTGAAAAGGAACTGCAAATTGTCTCGTCGAAGGAAAAACTCAACGACGGAGGAGGAAAATTGGGTTCGTTCGAGAAGAGGCCCAAGAGATGAAGAACTGCTCTGCCGAATTGGGAGGTCGAAGGAAAAAGCGGAGGAAGTACAGACAAAGAAGATTTAGGGCCCATCCTCGAAGTTGTTGGGCCCTCTCCAGGGCCGCTTCCCCAGCCTGGCAGGATATCTGCCTTCCTCCGTGGAAGCAGCCTCTGGGTTGGACCCTTCCCTTCAAGGCTGCCCTCAACAGACTGACGAGCCTTGGGGGCTTTTGGGCTCTCTCCAGGCCCGCTTCCCCAGCCTGGCAGGATGCCTGCCTTCCTCTGAGGAAGCAGCCTGTGGGTCAGACCCTTCCCTTCAAGACTGCCTTCAAGAGACTGGCGAGGCTTGGGGGCTTTTGGGGCCCACCCTTGAAGTTTTCGGGCCCTCTCTAGGCACGCTTCCCCAGCCTGGCAGGATACCTGCCTTCCTCTGAGGAAGCAGCCTCTGGGTTGGACCCTTCCCTTCAATTCTGCCCTCAAGAGACTGGCAAGCCTTGGGGGCTTTTGGGCCTCATCCTTGAAGTTCTTGGGGCCCCTCTCCAGGCCCGCTTCCCCAGCCTGGCAGGATACCTGCCTTCCTCTGAGGAAGCAGCCTCTGGGTCGGACCCTTCCCTTCAAAGCTGCCCTCAAAAGACTGGCGAGCCTTGGGGGCCTATCCTTGAGGGGCTTGGGCCCTCTCCAGGCCCGCTTCCTCAGCCTGGCAGGATACCTGCCTTCCTCCGAGGAAGCAGCCTCTGGGTCGGACCCTTCCCTTCAAAGCTGCCCTCAAAAGACTGGCGAGCCTTGGGGGCCCATCCTTGAGGGGCTTGGGCCCTCTCCAGGCCCGCTTCCTCAGCCTGGCAGGATACCTGCCTTCCTCCGAGGAAGCAGCCTCTGGGTCGGACCCTTCCTTCAAAGCTGCCCTCAAAGACTGGCGAGCCTTGGGGCCCATCCTTGAGGGGCTTGGGCGCTCTCCAGGCCCGCTTCCTCAGCCTGGCAGGATACCTGCCTTCCTCCGAGGAAGCAGCCTCTGGGTCGGACCCTTCCCTCCACCGTACTCTTAGCTTTCTCTTACCCAGCTTTTCAAATATGACACTTGCTCTCTCTGGAGGCTTCCAGAAGATTTGAAGCATCTCGGAGATTGTTCCTGGAGACTTTGGAGTTTGGTGCATGTGCGAATGGCATTTCTCTCATTATTCCAGGAGCTGGAGACTGAAGGATTCCAAAATGTCTTCAAGGAAAATCCTGAAGGTTTTAGATCATTTTAACATCGTGTTAACCATTAATTAGAGTTCTTTTTCTGACACATACTTTAACGAGTCGTCTTCTATCTTCTATGATCTTATGGGATTCCCTCTTACTGATATATATAGATATCTCCCAATGACGAGAGAAGACTTCTGGGTATTCTTGAAGCCTCCGGAATTCATCTCCAAGAATGTGGGCTTATTCATCTCCAAAAACGTGGGCTTCCCCCCAGAGAAATCTTCGAAGCCTTTCGTCTCTGATTTCTTCACCATAAAACTCTATTCTCTAGTATTGTGTAAGGGTAATTCTAAGCCCGCTGTCCGCGGTGAGGTAGCCTATGGCAGTTGACGTTTTTCTATAGAACTTGACCTGCTGAACAAGAATTTCAAGTAAAATTTTGTCGGTCGGCTGTAACTAAAGCGTAATTGAAGCTTGAAGACTGCACACCGGTACATGGGTCCCCTGCACTGGTGCATACAGCTCAAGGGTAAATTACAGTTCAGCTGCAGCCGACGGGCAAAATGTTACCCTAAACTCATGCAAAGCAAGCAAAGCAACACTGAAAAACGTCAACTGAAACAGGCTACCTCAACTGCACACTAACCGTTGCTTGTGACCGGGCGAAGAAACGTAAACGTAAACAAATCCGCCATCTTGGGTTACGTAACCACTACAGGAGCCATATGTTCAGCAAGGGGGAGTTGGGGTACTGCACAAAAAGGTACAAGTTGGTAAAGTGACGTAGGACTGTTATGTTGAAACATGGCGGTAAATGACAGTTACCAAAAAAAATAATGCTCCTACGTGAAAAGCACTAAAACCTAATAACACCAAAACACAGGTGACCTAACTACCTAATAATAAAGAAGATAGTTTAGGAACCTTACCTTAAAGGGGTGGAGGATACAACTCAGCCGCCGCCTTTACGAACGCGTGGAGCCAGATCCGGGTCATCGAAGTGGATTTTAAAATATGCCACTGCCAAATACCCGACGAAGTTGTACCTCCTACGTCCGTACCTAGGCGTCGTCTCACGAAGTTCCCTCCACCTCCTCTCAATAGTGTTTGTATGAGCACCAGTTACTGGGTCCACAAAGTTCATGGAGTGGTTGACGGTTAAGTGTACGTAGCCTTCGTCCTTCAGGCAGTCATAAGCTCTCCAGCAATCAGATACAATAGTTGTCCCCGGTACAATGTAGTCCTTGATGACAGCAAGCAAAGTCGCGCTAGTTCTGTTGTCTACTGGCACCACAAAAAACTCTCGAGTCTGCCTGCAGACACCACCAAAACCCACTGGCCTTCAATGACCCTGCCTACATTATTACTTGCGCTTTGCAAACTTTGCTTCGTCAATCTCAACAGTTGTAGGGGCCACCTATTTGCTTCTTCTGCCGGATACACCAATTTACTATGACCTGAAACCAAAAATTCGGTTAGGTGGAAGTGAAAAAGGTTGATCACAAAACCATCCACTAAAAAAAATAAAACCAAAAAAACTTACTTCCCTGCAGTAGCTGGACCAGTCATTAATAGCTACGTCACTTAAACCTAGTTCTGTCCTCACAACCCTATAGTTAAAGAAATCACTAACGTAAATGTAAGTGAAGAAGAGGACAGTCTCAACATCCATGAGGGACCCAGAAAACCAGGTGCCCTTAAACAATGAGAGGTAGTAATTGCACCTCCTTCTCTTCTGCTTCTGGCGTGGGGCATACGACCTGTCGCACCTGAAAGTAAGGGGAAAAAAGCAAATTGCTCGTTACAACCCTCAAAAAATGAAAATATAATGAACGTACACAACCAATGGTATAGCTCTTTAAGGAATATTTTAGCCCACTTTAGTTTTGAAAACTGCATTGCAGTTAGATGTAAAAATCAACAGGTAAGGTGTAACTAATAACCTGAACGCCTTCTTCTGCAGGTCAAGCCTACACTCCTTGCCACAGTGAGGGCAAAAGGCTTGTTTCCTCAAAAGGCCGTGGTCTTGCGAGAATTCTATAAGGCGTTCATAATGCCCTGAGTAATAAGAAGAGAAATCCTTGTAACTAAGGAAGCAATTCGCACAGGTAAGTGGCAAATTCCCCTTGGTTACAGGCTCAGAAGAGCAGGAGGTTCCGGGAGTCACGTCCGCCATCGTGCTGGGTTGAAGGGTGAGTGAACTGTGCGGTGAACTGCACCAGAACAGGATAGGAAGGATGAAGTTGGGGGCTAAAGTGTATTTCTGCTTTCAGTTTTGGGGTAGCGGAACGAGCGCTGCGCGCCTTATCCGCATTTTTAAAATAATCTGGCAGGCTCGTATGCTCTGGCAAGCGGTAATATTGCTTCAAGCTGCCACCAACCACAGGGCTTACAAAATATGTAAAAAAAGGTTTCTGTTAACGTCACTGAGAGAAAGTGGTAACGAAACGTCCTGCAAGACCCTTCTCCTCCTACCCCATATACATGCTTCAGGTGTCTGCCGACAAATGTAAAGTAATTTTGTAAGTTATTTATGGTAAAATCATGTTGCGAAGAGACGTCAATATATTTGTGAACGGAAAAGTGCTGGAAGAAGGTTGTAGGCACAAGCTACAACGTATAGGAAACTGTTATAAAACAGTTGAGCAAAAGGAATACATGTAACTGAGTTTATGTATCCCCCAAATTCTCCACCTGGGTGAAACGTAACGTTGGGGTAACGTTGCAACGTGATTGGTTGGGTACAGCCACCCGCCAAAAACCCACCAACTACTCTCTCAATTGGAGGCATTGGTTGAACCGAAAGCTCCCCTGTAAGACCCGGCGCATGCGTGTGACATGGCCTGGAATCAGCAGTAGTAGTGATATGTGAAAAGTACCTTTGTAATGGCTCGTGCTGTCCATTTATTCCCACTTATTTTTACGCTTGTTTTTCGTGTTCCAAGTGACATAAATAACTGGAAATACAACAATAAGTTGCCCAAACCTTTTCCCAAGTTATTTACCCCACCCAGAACCCCGGATTCCCAACGGTCCCCTCACCGTGAGCTATTCTCGAAAGTGTTTTTACCCACCCAGGACCCAGATTCCCAACCGGTCCACCTTACCGTCGGCTACAGTTCTAAGGTAATTTACAGCTTAATTACAGCCCAGAAGCGACAAAATATTACTTTAAATTCTTGTTCAGCAAGTAAAGTTCTATAGAAAAATGTCGACTGCCATAACCTAGCCCATCGCGGACAGCCGGCTTAGATCTACCTTGTGTAAGAAATCCAAAGGCTACAGAGCCTGGAGATTGTCTTGAAGCCTTCACAAGCCCCAAAGCCTCCGGAATTCCCAGAAAACTTTGGAATTCCCAGGTAACTTTGGAATTCCCAGATTCCCTATTGTCACTCAGGGGATGACAAGAATGATCTGGACAAGATCCACCTGGAGCTAGAGGGTTTATACCCGGAGTTGCCATCGCTATACCATTACTACGTAGTTCGGTGGTCTTCTACCAGGGCAGCGCTGCAAAGCCTTGCGGCCATCTTTAAAGGTCTGGTAACCCACAAATTGAACAGGGGGTTAGTGCGATAGTGAATTTTTTTTTATTGTTAATGCTTAATGAGTGTTTAGCGAATATTTAGGGTTGAACGAGAAATGTTTAGTGAATGTTTAAGAGTAAGTATTTAGTGAATGATTAGTTTAGTGAATGTTTTGTGAATGTCAGTGAATGTTTGGTGTGTAAGTATTCAGTGAATGTTTAAGGAGTGTTTAGGGTTTAGTGAATGTTAGAGAATGTTTAGTGTGTAAGTATACAGTGATTGTTTAGTGAGTGTTTAGAGTTTAATGAATGTTTTGTGAATGTTAGTGAATGTTTAGTGTGAAAGTACTCAAGGAATGTTTAGTGACTGTTTAGGGTTTAGTGAATGTTATTCAGTGAGCATTTAGTGTGTAAGTATTTAGTGAATGTTTAGTGAGTGTTTAGTGAATGTCTTGTGAATATTAGTGTGTAAGTATTTAGTGAATGTTTAGTGAGTGTTTAGTGAATGTCTTGTGAATATTAGTGTTTAGTGAGTGTTTAGTTTGTAAGTATGCAGTGAATGTTTAGTGGGTGTTTAAGGTTTCGTGATTGTTTAGTGTGTAAGAGTTTAGGGTTCATTGAAGGTTTGGTGCATGTTAGTGTTTAGTGAATGTTTAGTGTTTAAGTATTCAGTGAATCAGTGAATGTTTACTGGGTAAGTATTCAGTGAATGTTTAGTGAGTGTTTAGTGTTTGGTGAGTGTTTTGTGAATGTTAGTGTTTAGTGAATGTTTAGTGTGTAAGCTTTCAGTGAATGTTTAGTGAGTGTTTAGGGTTTAGTTAATGCTTGTGTGTTTAGTGAATGTTTATGTTTAGTGAATGTTTAGTGTGTAAGTATTCACTGAATATTTAGTGTGTAAGTATTCAGTGAATGTTTAATGAGTGTTTCGTGAATGTTTTGTGAATGTTAGTGTTTAGAGAATGTTCAGTAAGTATTTGGTGAATGTTTAGTAAGTGTTCAGTGAATGTCTTGTGAAAATTAGTATTTGGTGAATGTTTAGTGTGTAAGTGTTTAGTGAATGTTTATTGAGTGATTGGTGAATGTTCATTGACTGTTTAGTGTTTAATAAGTGTTTAGGGAATTTAATTAGCATTTAGGGTTTAGTCAGTATTTAGTGTTTAATGAGTCTTTAGGGGTTAGTGAGTGTTTAGTGTATATTGAGTGCTTAGTGAAAGTTTAGTGAGTGTTTAGTGTATAATGAGTACTCAGTGAATGTTTAGTGTATAGTGACTGCTTAGTGAATGCTTAGTGAGTGTTTAGTGTTTAATGAATGTTTCAGGATTAAGTGAGTCTTTAATGAATGTTTAGGATTAAGTGAATGTTTACTGAGTGTTTGGGTTGCAGTGAGTATTTATTGAGTGTTTAGTGTTTTATTAGTGTTTAGTGAGCATTTAGTGTATAGTGAGTTCCTAGTAAGTGTTGAGTATTCAGTGAGTGTTTAGTGTTATTGAGCATGAGTGTATACTAAGTGTGTGTTTAGTGAGTGTGAGTGTATGGTAAATGTATGTGTTTGGTGAGTGTGAGTGCATAGTGAGTGTGAGTGTAAGTGTATTGTGAGTGTTAGTGTTTAGTGATTGCACATTACTGTTTAGTTAGTGTTCAGTATCTGTATGCAAAGAAAGTCCTGTAATTTACAGGAACCATTTATGCTAACCACTACTTAGACCCAAGAGCAGATGTTTAGGCCTTGACCACAATGGTTGGAGTGCTTAGACCAACCTGTTTTTGTAAGGTAATTATTCTTCGTGAACTTGGGTCAAGTAATAATAATAATATAATAATAATAATAATAGTAATAATAATAATAATAATAAAGTATAGTACTATTAGCTGGACCAAGACCTTTCAATATGGCCACCCAAGGTCACACTCATGGCAGGGAGATCGCCACTCCAGTGACCAAACACCCCAGAAAAGTTAACCTATGCAGACACATAACTGGTATACTGACGTCTGCATTTTTCGTACAAGTTACCAACTACTGCAAAATCTTTATGTTCCAGTATTCAGTTGTTAATTAAATAAATAATTAATACATAAATGCGATGTAAACCTTCACAAAACTGTCTCCAATACACCATCCATACGGGTGTTGGGGGTGCCGTAATTCAATTAGACCTATGTGCAACATCCCCGAATCAAGGAGATCCTTAAGTGCTTAGGATTCAAAGTCTGTGAAGGTTTCATAAGAGATCATAAGAATGCGTTTTCTTTTGACCTTATGCAAGGTGCGTTATGTGTAAAGAAGTCCAGACTCTACATCGCTCCTGCAAGTGAAAAAACCAGGTACAGCTACATAGTTAAAATAATGTTACCACATATTCGTGTCTTGTACTTTAAGCTAGTGACAGCTCTAAGTTTTCAAATGTGTATTAGTATAGCAACCAACTACATATATATATTTAAATGTTGTCTTAGTTATTGTGCGTTACCATAAATTGGTGCTAGTGAGTTTATTAGTAAGTATTATTGAATGTTTAGTGAGTGTTTAGAGTTCAGTGAATGTATAGTGCGTGAGTATTCATTGAATGTTCATTTGGTGTTTAGGATTTAGTGAATGTTAGTGTTTGGTGAATGTTTACTTTGTAAGTATTCAGTGAATGTTTAGGGTTTAGTGACGTTTAGTGTGTAAGTGTTTAGTGAGTGGTTAGGGTTTAGTGAATGTTAGTGTTTAATTGATGTTTAGTGTGTAAGTATTCAGTGAAGGTTTAGTGCGTGTTTAGTGTCTAGTGAATATTTTGTGAGTGTTAATGTTTAGTGTGTAAATATTCAGCAAATGTTTAGTGAGTGTTTAGAGTTTAGTGTGAGTTTAGTGAGTGTTTAGGGTTTAGTGAATATTAGTGTTTAGTGAATGTTTAGTGTGTAAGTATTCAATGTATGTTTAGTGTGTTAAGCATTTAGTGAATGCTTAGTGTATAAGTGTTTAGTGAGTGTTTTATGAGTGATTAGTGAGCGTTGTGTTTAAGGCTTTAACGAGCATTTGGGATTTATTGATTATTTAGTATTTAAAAAGTTTTTAGAGTTTAGTACGTGTTTAGTGTATAGTGAGTGCTTAGTATATGTTTATTGAGATTTTGTTTAGTGAATGTTTAGGATTAAGTGAGTGTATAGTGAGTGCTTAGTGAATTTTTAGTGTGTGAGTATTCAGTGACTGCTTAGTGTTTTATGAATGTTTAGTGAGTGAGTATATAGTGAGTGCTTAGTGAGTGTTTAGTTTTATTAGTGTGAGTGCATACTAAGTGTGAGTGTTTAGTAAATATATAGTAAATGTGAGTGTTTAGTGAGTGTTACCATTTAATGACTGTACATTACTGTTTAGTTAGTGTTTATGCTAGACATTGCTTAGATCCAAGAGCAGATGCTTAGGCCTTGACCACAATGGTTGGAGTGCTTAGGTAAACCTGTTTTTGTAAGGTAACTTTTATCTGTGAAAATGGCTCAAGTAAAAATAAAAAAAAATAATAATAATAATAATAATAATAATAATAATAATAATAATAATAAATATCTGAGATTATACGGATTAGAATGCAAAATTCTGTACTTCAGCTACAATAAACCTCAGAATATAGAAATATATTTTACAGTGATGGTTAATTTACTTATAAAAAATAACATATTCTTATTAATTAAACAAGAGGAAAAAAAAGCATAGCTGCCATAGTGCTTCGTCTCTATAGTATACTAGTACTATGAGCTGGACCGAGACCTTTCAATATGGCCGCCCGAGGTCACACCCTCGTCAGGGAGATCGCCACCACATGTTATTGACGCTCTATGCCTTATAGTCATCTTATAGTAACAAATCGGTACCTAGACACGGTAAAAATAATGAGTCTTTCCAGTACATATCTAACGGACGATAATATAATTTAAATCAGTACGATAAAAGCGTAATTCGCTCGTCCCTGTCGTTACATTTTATAACAATTTATGAAATAATGGTTCCTTTCTTGTCAGTTTTAGCACACGCTAAACCTATAGCATATGGCCTACATTCTTTCACAGCCAAATCTACGGAAAGCTGGCAATTGTCCAATAAGCACAGTATTCTAATTAATGAACGTTTACATTATGGATGGTATTACATTACTTGGCTAAACGCATAGTAAATGTTCCCTGAAATACAAATAATTCCTGTTCACGGTCCGTGTGGAGAATACGATTCGCCTGGTGTGGCGAATGCCAAAACACACTTCCACCTTACTTATGCCTCAAAGAATTTGCTGCATATGTTTAATCGGTTTCACCATTTGGTTGTGTAATGGTGCTGGTGCAAAACTTCCATGATGCATCACTTTCGGACATTAGACCAGAAGTGCTGCAAGCCACGACTAGGCCTATGTGCGAGGTCGGCTTTAGAACAAATCCTGGTTGAAGTTGTATGCTGCCGTTTCAGATTTATAATCTTAATATTCAGCTTTTATAGTCCCTTAATATCAGTACAGGGCCGAGTTACGAAATACACGGAGAGTGGCCGCTGCTGACAACACACCAACACCGAGCATTCATCAATCTTGGACACACCAACACCGAGCATTCATCAATCTTGGTTGCAAGTATCGGCCAAGCTTAGCAGTATGGACGCCTTCTTGGACCTAGGATAGTTATGTAAACTGTAACTGACCTACACGTAAATGAATGCAAAGTAGAAAACAATCGCTGTTATTCCAGCCGTTTGCCATGATGAGAGCAAGAAAAAGTGTAGAGGATGACATTCGATGCATCACGTTCAGTCGGCTACCACAACAAAACTGAACTGGATTTCCCGCCATTCCGTGACGTCACCAACGAGTACAGAAGTTGCAGAGCCATCTATTGACGCTCTAAGGAATCAGTTCGAATGCGCATTTAAAAGGTTAGGCAACACAGCCATTTTTCTTGGCATCTTTTAGTCTCTTTCCTTCCGAGTCTGTGCAAGGAAGCCAGTACTGACGGAAAAGGTTAAGTTGTTCTTGTTAGTCATCTTGCAGCGAAATATTGACAACTTCGTCTACGCGGGGATAATAGAAAAGACAGGCTTTTCAATACTTTCCATAGTTGACAGCATACAGAACGAATCAACAAGCAATTTTTAATGAGTGGCTTCACGTAGTAGCAGCGTTATATAGGAATGGAACGGAATATATGATTTTGGCCAAAGGCCAAGCGCTGGGACCTATGAGGTCATTCAGCGATGAAAGGGAAACAGAGCAAAGGGGTTTAAAGATGTAACGGGAGGAATACCTTGCAGTTAAACTATGAAACAATGGTAAAGAGAGGGTGGAAAGTAAGGGCTGCAACCAGGCGCCGAAGGACGCCTCAAGAACTTTAAGTAATTCCTAAAGTGAAGTGCACCGCGTGAGGTGCACTGACGGCGCCACCCCTCTACGGAGAGTAGCGTTATATAACAATATATTCTAGGAACGAAATTTTTCTTTAATGATGTAAAATTACTCTGTCCATGTAACAGCATGAGCATCTTTTGTAGCAATGGTTGGCGGTATGTCTAAAGACCGTCGTCCTTGTGACTGACAATCATGGAGAAAACGAAATCTCACTTAGCGTGGAATACTCCAAAAAAACGTCTACTGTAAATCCTAAGCAGTACGGTACATACCGCCAAAGTCTGTCAACTCAGAGATGCTATCTTTAATCACTGCCACCAGAAATGAAATTTACAGAAGACATGCAACAAACGAAAAAGAGACAATAAGTCTGGGAACCGTGCACGATAAGCTATGATAAGATTTTATGGCGACAATATGACTGTAACCAATTTAATCTAAAGAGGAAAAAAAATTAAATTTAGGGGCTAACACCAGAGTCATGGCTTCTTCTTTCGACTAAAGTATGGGCGAGCCTACGAAAGCCTTGTATTTAGAAAGCATTTCATCTATTAACCAGTTACTTGTTACCTATTTTGGAGCAATTCACGAGGTAAGCGGCCCTTGACATCTCTCATCATTCTTGGAGGATCAATGTAATAACAACGACGTAGAGAGAAAGATGGAATGGTCTATAAGCAATTTTATATGGAAAAGTCCAAAGTCTTTTCACAGACATGCAACAATAAAGTCTAAGGAGATTTACTACCATGTTTCAGTACTGTAATAGTTGTCGAACAAAAAGGGAGTACAGTAGTTTGTAATGAATATAAATCATCGACCCGAGCAAGGATCTACATATACCTAAATTCAAAAGGCGTACCTATTTTTTCCTGCAACGCCTAATGCACAAGGAAAACAAGCAAGACAGCAACAGGGTTCAAACTAGATGCTACAAGGGGTGCCCTCTGTTGCACCCTAACAAGAGAGAGCTACGCTCTGGGTTCCCGCAACGGTCACAAAATGGGTCCAGAAGAGTGAGCGTAAGGATCTCTGCAAGTGTAGCTACCATACCAGGTGTCACTAATCAACTAAATTCAGCCCCACAAAAGAGTCACCAAAGATCCAGAACATTCAGAAACCCTGGCAATGCCTACAGTAGACCAGACTTGCCAGACTGAGGGTCCCCCGAGGGCCATATGGGTCACATTCGTGTTGTCATAAGGGCCACACAAGACAACAAATTGAAGTCATTTGATAAAAATTATTGCAGAGTATTTTTATTTCTTAAACTTAGAAACACACAAGGTGCATACAATTAAAGAAAATCATGCGTTTTTCTGTGAAAGACGCACGTTTATCCAGTTTAAATTATAAAAACTGCAATTTTGGCCGTTACATGACCAATTTACAGTATATTTTGTGCGGGCCACAGGTGTGCTTGCAAAGGGCCGCATGCGGCCATGCCTGGCCTAGACAATGTAGTAAGAAGCGACCAGCAGTCAAAGGTCAACGAATGAAACGACTTAACGAGAGTGTCCAATAAAAATTTGTCATTCACTTTACATGTGTACTAGTTGAATAGAATGTAACCTCATTCCTCTGCAAATATTTCCTGCCATTGTACCGTGACATTAATATTTTTTCAGTCTGCTATTTTCTTCCCCACTGAAATATTACTGGACTGGGTAGTGAAGCGAATATTGAAATAATGGTTGTGCAGAGAATGTGGTGGCATCAGTTCATCTTCAATATTTGCTAAGATGATGATCAATGACGAGTTGCAGAGATTTTCATCTGAATAATATGAGTCATAAATAAGTTGGGGCATAAATTAATCTCCCAGAAACTTATTCTTTTCCTAGCAACCGATGACCCCACAAACTCGATTCTCTCTTGAACCTAAAGCGGAGCTCGAATTGAGTTCCTGTTAGACATGCCAATGAGAACGGTAGACAGAAGTAGGAAGGAACAAAGGGTGAAAAGGAAATAACTAAGTTACAATTGCAAAGTATGAGCAGTTTGATTAGTATTCAGGCGAACTATTTTTATTAAATAACAGACTCAAAAAAAAATATTTGAGCTGGTAATAGCGCTAACGTTGTTTTCTGTTTCAAACTTGCAATATTGAAATGTTAATTTCACATTCGGTGAAGGAGCGTGGCACACACGGGCGATATACCATTCCATTTTGGGAACACAAAAGCTGTTCGTTCACAAGTTGAAAGAATCCGAGAAAGGAATGAAACTGCAAAGGGTGGAACTTCCGGCAACTGGAAAATGAAAGGAAGATGAAAATGCGGGAAAAACCACTGGGTGGAATTAAACTCATCTTTAGGCAATTCCAGCTGAGATTCCATTCCACTGACAAAGCAATATTCTTCTCAATAGCCTGACAGATGGCGTATTGTGATATTCAAGGCCCCAAGTGAAAAGGATACCTCATTCACGAAATAATTATAGTAAATGACATGTATTGAAATATGTGCTCACAAATAATCCCCTTCCTGCTCATTAAATGTTCAAAGGAGCCTTCCTTGTATTCATTCTTCCCCCCAGGAGATTTTGCTTTAATACCACCACTTTTTATCATTCGAACTCTAATGATAATTTTGATTAATAAATGCCCCGAAGTTATATTAGTGCATATCTAAATGAAATAAAAATTATAAAAAAAAAAACTCTGGAATAAAGCTACTGACTTAAAAGACTTTCCCAGAAAAATATAAATAACTAACTGTTATATACCATTTTCACGTGTACAGAGAGAATAGTTTAAAAGGGACACAGGTTGTGGTAGGATTAACCGCTGATGGTAACACGTGACACACGTGAACAATAATGACCCTTCTATAGTAGAAGTCATGAAGGAGAAAACGCAAAAACTGAGCAGAGCAAAAGAGATCTTCTTATGAAAAGAATGTCTATCCAGCTCAAAGGGGGATGAGAAAATGGTGTAATAAACAGAAACCTATGATGATTCTGTTAAGGACCTTTTTGAATAATCATTTGAGTCAAAATGCAGCCACATTATAGCCTCAATGTAAGGAAATAAAAAGCAAATGGCACGTCTTGATAATCCGTTAGATTTTTGCAGTTGACCTTCCTATGTCTTCACGATTTGCTTTATTTCATTTCATCAAAGCTTACACTCTAAGCACAAACACACATTTTACAATATATATATATATATATATATATATATATATATATATATATATATACATGTGTGTGTGTGTGTGTGTGTGTATTATAGGTATAATACATATATATATACTGTATATATTTTATATATATACACACACACACATATATATATATATATAACGTATACACACACACAAGTGATGGCGTTGGTGATAGTGGTGACTGCACGACAAGTATAAAAGTCAAACATTAATTGTAAAAACTTCCCATATAAGGAAAAGCCAGCTATTTTGGAAGGCGTGAAACATGAAAATGTCCTCTGGGAGGAGACTTCATGATTTCCTAGAAATGAAACGTGGAGGAGCAGGTTTTCGGGCTAAGGTCTGTTGCACAATGGATCCGTTCCTATTGTTTAAGGCTTTCATTTTTTTCTTAACGGTAAGGTGACAATGTGAAAAGTATAAGAAAACCAACAGTATTAATCGGCGTTCTTTTACAAATTTCCTTTCTTTCTTATCGTCTCTAAAATCACATGACTGGAACATGTTCAGTCACTTGGCAATTAACTTAAAATAAAACCGCATCATTTCCCATCGCAGTTGACATGCTTCATGTGCTTTGTAAATGGGGATTTTAAATGAAACCAGATATCATTTGCGTTTACTAGTGGCTATGAAACAAAAATTGCAACTAGGAGTAGCTGTTCATTAGCATTTATGTTCCCCTCGATTTATTCATTAAACAATTTTATGTTCTGACCCTGTTTGACCACTCGCTCATTACTTCCAGAGGGTTAATTTTCGATGTAGTTTTGACCATTTAAGAGTATTTAGTACATACGCGGTCTATATAAATCTTATCTGGTCATTCACATGAATTTATGATCATTTATAAAAACGTAGGTTAGCATCCTGTACCCATCCACTGATAATCTGGCCGAATGTTTGTGAGGAGGTTGACTAATTCAGTATTATCATTAACCTCCAAATGAAGAAATATACTGTGTATGTTTTGTGAAGACACTGGTTTCTTTGCATGGTTTCTTCAGAACAAGTTTGCTGAAGGTTTTCACTTCATTTGAGTGTTATTTTTAGCTATATAAGTTATATAATTATAATGGAAGAAAGCAGCAAATGGCAAAAGAAATAACAGCTCTCCTGTCTCGTGTAATTTTCGAAGAAGAGAAAAAGTAGTTCGCGCTATTCATTACAACATGCCATCCAACCCGAGCGCCTGCACCAAGTTATAGTTCCCTCGTAAACGGGACTTCAGCAATATAATGGCACCTATTAACCACAAACTTTCTCAGAGTAAATAGTTTCGTATTTTCTTAAAGTATGAGTTCATAGAGCCCATTTTGCCTTCAAGCTTACAATTAATGAGATATGAAACACCGTGATATTTATTTGAAAAGGGCAAAGGTACTTTATGGAAACTGTGAGAGACATGTTTTTAAAAGGAAAAAACTTTGTTTTGATGAGGTACCTAAATTTATTTCATTTCAAAAGATTTAGGACAACAGCCGTTCAAACGCTATTATACACTATTATAAGATGGTGCGAATAAACCTGCTCAGATTAAGTAAAATGTGTGTGATCTCACGAGATACTTGTAGGCATGAACTGAACTAAAATCATATTTGTCCTCGAAGCAAAGTGCGCATGCACTCCCTCACGCAACCTCTCGTTTGCGAGTTTGAATTTTGCCTCGGAAGGTGAAAGCGTCTTCGTTTATTCTCTGCTTGCATATAGGCTTGTAGTGATACATACATACATGCATGCATGCATACATAAATACATGCATGTATACACACACCACATACATATATATATATACGTACCAATGAACTGTCTTATATATCACGACGGATATAGTATATATATGATGGCTCAATGGTTATATAGGTTTTATATTCATTTATATATATATATATATATATATATATATATATATGATTGTATTATATTATATTACCAGTCGTGTTATATGCTGTCATGAAATATTCATACACGGGTATGACAATTATGCCTCTCTTGATGGCTCAATGGTTAAACACCCAGTCGGAATGTCCGTAACCAATTCATTTATCACTTATATAAATTCCCCTTCGGCGACATCGACCGGCTTTGCTTACTATTTTGCTTCAAGAAAAGTCACGGTGGATTCTTGTAAGTGAAATTACCTCTTCGCAGATGACAGGCTTTTAACAACCAAAGGACTCTAACATACCAGATAGCTACTATTGCCTGAAAAGTCGACGATAAATTCTTCCATGCAAGGGAAAAACTAACATATGATAGCTCCCGGAAACCGATGATAAATTCTCTCTCTCTCTTCTCTCTCTCTCTCTCTCTCTCTCTCGCAGTATAATTGCTTTAATATAAAAAATGCCCGTGAAAGGAGATAATGCACAGATGAAAGTAAAAGCAGGGAATATCTGAAATGGCCGGAATGAGGAATGATGGTCGCTAATCAGTTTTACATAAATTCAGAGATATCCCTATGAATATCTAAAATAATAAAATCCGAGTGGATCCTTCTTGTTTGTCCACCCCGGGTGGGGGCGGGGTAGGTAGGGGATCGGGAGGATAGGGAAGACATGGTGGGTAGCGCCGGGTTCCAGCGCAGTGCAGTGCGAGCCATCAGGCTTGTCCAGAATAATAGTCTCTACATAAATAAACTGAATTGATACATAGATTGAGATGTAAATTGAATGTGAAAACTTCTAATTAGGTACATAAACGCAACAAACTAAATTAAGAATTTTTAGTTAGATAGATAAACAAACTGAATCTGAGCATTTGGAAGAGGTGGAAGAACAAGGAAAAGAACGATTGTCTCGCTTCTTTATCTTCATCGGTGCTCCTTACACCTGAAGGCTTCGGATGGACACGAGACGATGCGGAGGAGGGCGTCTTATGTGAACGAGTTATGGCGAGAATTTATGTGGTCAGGTGTAATCTTCCTTCAGGAAAAAGGGGAGACGTAGATTTCATTGAAAGAGCAGAGACAGCAGAAGGTTGGCAATGCGCATTTTTGCAAAATTGAGGAGGGAAACTATAAGAAAACTTTTTGTATTTCTAACATATGTTTTCATCGTTCATCAAAATTATCAAAGAAAACTGAACACACGTGTTGGGTATATAGCCTAGAATCATCACCTCGTGATCTCTCTCAAGGCGGAAGATGCAGTGTTTTTACAAACATAATTATCTTTGTAACCATGAGGCTTCACCTTGTGCCTTTTCCAAGAAAGAAAAAGAAACTGGTACACAATTCTTGCGATATAGGGTACGCCATTGCTCTACTTTATGTCTACGTCCTATCAGTTCTTCAGTAACCCTTTGGTAACATCTGAACATTTTATTTTTAATTTTTATATAAACATGTGAACTATTTGCCTCTGTTTAAGGAGACGGAAGAGGTTTCATGTTTTCACCAGCGTCTCAATGTGCGCATGCGTGTCGGAACTCATGTTGGCTAGAAGGACATCTAAAGAACGGTTCGACAACATCCGACAACAATGGTTAAACATAGTATTTCGGTGAGCTCTAGAATAACTTTTGAAAAAAGTTAGTCGTGATCAGCGGTCAAGGACAATGCGATAAATTTTTGGTCGATAACAAGAAATCTCAGGAAAATGTGAAGAAAATTCGATAAAACTTCGCATATCATTCGTCAGCTGGCCTCGGAGGGCTAACTTTTAGGAGAAATCAGCCAAAGATAAAGAATAAAGGGCTGGATCAAAGATTTTCGTAGGTTTAAATGCTTAATCTCAAGCCACACTCAGAATGTTCAGTTCTTATTGATAATTTATATATAATGCTTTCACACAACCCGCAAAATAGCAACAAGGTAAATCGTATACAAAGGTTTTCTTAGGATTTTCCAACAGAATTCATTAAGAAGACATATTTAACTCCAATCAGTCCTGCGTTGGCCGAATCAATTTCTCAATACCCTCCCAAAATCTAATGATAAATAAAACTTCGGGGGTTGCGTGGTGATGTCTTGTGCAACCAAAGGACAAAAGTTTTCATTGGGGAAAATGTTTTCTTTGACAAGATAAATGAAGACAGACTATGCCATAACAACTCTCTCTCTCTCTCTCTCATGTATCGGGGATCAGAAAATAGGTACATTCCAATCTTCCCCTTTTCCCTAGACCAGGAAGGGTGGAGGATGTACTGGAAAGGATGCGACCTAATATAAAGGAAGTGAAAGAGTAAGAGCAACATTGATGGATGGCACAGTTTGTTTAGGTGTGTGAGGCATCTTAAGCTGACGAAGATGTCTTCAGGGGTTTAAAACATAGCTTAGCACTTGATTTAAGAATGTTGCGTAATCTTGAAGGGGAAATATGTTAGCTGTGTGTGTGTATGTTTGAGCGCATGTATAAATAAATGTAAATAAATAAAATATATATATATATATATATATATATATATATATATAATATATATAATATATATATATATATATATATATATATATGTGTGTGTGTGGAAGGAGTATTAATTGTGTGAGAGAAATTCCTATAAAACGTGCTTGGCATCTTGTCAATAAAACATAAAATTCATTTCATTTTAGTGTCTAGATCACCTGCAGTTACAGAAGTGGTATCGTGAGGACACTAGATTTCTGTTCAACATGATTTAACTTGTGAGACCGATGTTTCCTGCCGCTTACATTTTGGCATGTGAGTTCTCTGGTGCGTTCATTTACTGGTAAATAAGACTTCTGCTTCTATCAACAGCTCGGTTCTGTCGTATAACTGCTGGTATACAGCATACCAACCCTAATTACGAAACTAATCCTATCAGCAGTAATTGTGTGCACAGTAATTCTATCAACTCTGATGTCAGTTAACGCGAAATTAGGGATCGATTTCATGAGATACTGTAGTTAGATTCAGGTTTTAATAAATTTTATCAATTTCCGCGGTTGTTTAATTAGCTTTTCCTCCAATGGAATGACCTGTATGATGCCAAAAATCATACATCACATCACGTTGTATATTATGTACTTATTGCTAAACATACACTGCAGAAAGGCCTTACAAATCTTTATAAGGCATTTGTGAACATTCACTTCCGTGAAGTTTTGCACAAGAGGGTAACTGTTTCTGGTTTATTTCCATGTGATTATCATCAAAGTAAAATAACAGCAACACCACCACCATTATCAACAGCGAGACACCGATTATGATAATAGTAAGTGCCTCTTCGATTAAAGATTATTCCTTCGAAACCCACGTTAACCAGAAAATTTCAATCATACCAGTTACGAATGATGAAATGATGGAAAAATATACACTCCAAGTCGCTACAGATACTAAATATAACGATCCTTAATAAGCACAGACTACTAACCAATAGTAGTCTATGGATAGACAAGCTTTGGCCTACCCAGTGAGCATTAGTAGAAAAATTAACCTTCCTTCACAAGACAATGTGCACGTGAATAATAAAACCACTGTAAAGATACTCTGATGCAAAAATAGCAAGTTATCTAAGATGGAATTCCTCATGAGAAAAAAAATTAAATTAAAACGAGAATATGACAAAAGGACCAGAGATGTCAAGAAAAGGTGAAACATTACCAAGATAAAAATATAAAAATTGTCATAACCATTTTTCTGCTGTAAATATAAATGTACAGAAACGTCTATGTATGAATGTGTGCAACTACCTAAGGAGAAACTGTAACAATCAGAACTGAAGTTCGAAGAACAAGAAGCCGAACCTGAAAATAGTGTCTAGAAATCCCAAAATTGGTCCATAAATAACTAACTAAACAGGGAAAGTCACAAAACTCATAAACGTTTTGATTACAGCAGTCTGCAAATACACAGAAAAAATCTAAAGTTCAACGGGAATATGTGCATGTGGAGGAAACTAACAGATATTGCAAATAAAAATTACAGATAGTGATTTGACTAAGAATGTATGAGAAAAGAGAAGGGTCTTTATATCCATGTATCCATAAGGATGAAAAGCTCTTTTGCCTCTGGTTTATCACGAGAAGGGCCGTCAAGCATTTCCCTGGAAAATTCTACATGGAAAAAGTGGTCGAGTGTATTTCAGAAATGGAAGGGGAAGGCTTAAAAACTGTTATCTTCTGCTACGTTTTCATATTTTCCTCTCCTTTATATTTTATTTTCATCGGGAGAGCCATAGATTTAAAGGTAAAAGGTCTGATTTTAACATTACTTACCTAATTTCAGTACAATTTAAGCTCTTCGGTTCATTTTCCATCTGCAAAGATATTTATTAAAGGTATCAAATTTCGTATCCAGCGTTTTTATTTCAAATTTTTCCTTTATGTCCCCATTTTGTGGCAATGCGAGCCTTTGGCAAAGAAATTCAGAAAATTTTCTCTTTCCTTTCTGAACCATAAGAATTCTGATAATTACACATATTTGTTGTTTCCTTGCCTTGTTTACTGTTTCATATAACCATAATTGCATAAACTTCTGAGTGTTTGAACATACAGTATATGCATCCGAATACCTCGAATATCCCATTTCTTGTTTGTCTATTCATCTAAACAACAATGATCCTGACAAAAGAAAAGACAGGTCTTTTCCTTATAATCAAGAGCGTCTGTCTAATGTATAAGACATTTTCAGGGAGCTTAAAGAGGTTAAAGAAAGTGTGGTTAATGCTCACACCCTCGCATGAATGATTAACCTTGCTGAAGTGCAAATGCCGATTTAGATGAAAGGTTATACTAAAGTATACTGTAACGTTATTTACTTTGTGGAGAATGGTCGGTTAGCCACTACGGCCAATACATAACGAAAAACAAATTTAGTAAGAATGGCTCCTTTGTTTTTAGAACATTCTTATGTTAAAGTGAGGATATTTGGTGGGAGGAAAAATGAAGAGGGATGGGGAGGAATTACATCTGGAAATTAACTCTATTAAGAAAATTAACAATATAAATAAGAGGACAAAAGAAAAATAAGGAAGGGCCATAAAACAAAATACCACGGACAACATGCATAGATAGAAGATGAGACCATAGGTACTATTATCAAAATAAAAATTTGGTCAAGAATAGATCGGTAATACTAAACCAATAAACGAACTAATGGTTGGAAGAAACGGACACGGAAAGACTTTCCTTTTCATTGAATAATATTCTTTATAAATTAAAGTTTTTTATATACCAAAGCATTAACATCCGTATCAAATATGAATACAAAGTAAGAAACTTTTGTGCTATCGAGAAGCAAAAGCCAGTCCCACAATATTTCTATCAAATTCGCTAGGAACCTTGGGAAAAGGGTTCGTTCCAGGAGGAATCCCTGACACTCAAGATGAAATGGCCAAATGGAAATGAATTACAAAAGCTGCTCAGAACCCGATAAGTTTTGTCTGTTGACGACGGCTGGGCATGGGAGGGAATCTGAGATGAGAAGAGGAAAATGGGAGGAAAGGTCAACTGAGGAGGGCAAAATGAAAGTGAATGATCGGATAATGGAATGGACAGATCGGACGGAGACATGACAAAAAAGAAAGATCAGATTTGACAGAGAAAGTGTAAGGGAAAGGTCAGATGAGGACAAGAAAGAGGAAGAGAAGGATCAGATGATGATAAAAAAATGACGGGAAAGATAAGGCGATATGGAGAAAAAATCAGATAATAAGAAGCAGGTGAAAGGGAAGATCAAATGAAAAGGAAAAATGGGAACTGAAAAATCAAGTAACGAGAAAGTGCAGGAGAAAGATCAGATGATGAGTAAAAAGATGAGGTGAAGGATCGGATGAGGGAGAGAAAATGGGGCTGAGTGCTTAACATGCCTGTAGGCATTAAATAAGGGAAGCGATCACCTGCACATAAAAGAAATGTTGGGCTATGCCATTTTCATGACAAAGGTTGTGAATAGGAGATAATTAGGAAAACGTAGAGGCAATCAAATTGGTTGTCTCATAATTAATCACTAAATTAAGAATGCTGACAGGGCTATAATCAGAAATACGTGGCTTAATCATGTTAGGAGAACGAGACAAAGTCATTAAACTAAAAATCACGTACATCACTCAACTGTAACTGCGACCCTCTATAGTTTTCTAAACACCAGATGCATAATAATTCAATGATTAGGTCAGTAGATGCAAACTGAGCTTTATCAGGACGTGTCCATATCACTTCGCCCTTTCCCGAGACCTTAAACCCTGGTTATATGTATATACATATATATATATACATATGTGCGTTTTATATGTAGTAGTTATATATATATATATATATATATATATATATATATATATATATATATATATATATATATATATATATATATATATAGAGAGAGAGAGAGAGAGAGAGAGAGAGAGAGAGAGAGAGAGAGAGAGAGAGAGAGAGAGAATTATATGCTGGAGAAGATTAACACCAAATAGTGTATGTGTTTACTCTGACAAGTTTTCCTCTCATTACTTCTCCGTTTCAGGACTGATGACGTAATGTCAGCAGAGTCAATTAGAAACTACTGTAATTCCAGTGACGGTGATTACGAAATATGGAAACACAAATTCTGCAAGTCTCATCTTTCTAACATAATGGGAAAGGCAAATGTTTGGACTCATAATTGGGGACTCTCCGCTTCTTTAATATTTACAGACACGAAATCAACGTAGACTCAGTCTTTATAACTAATAGGAAGCATCTCGTGTTTGCATAGTTCAACACATGGCGGAGCACTTCCCAACAATCCCACTGGTAAGAATCTAATTATTAAATATGATCTGAGTAAATGTTGAGCAGCCAAAGCTTTCAGTATTAAATTCACAGTTTAGTTAAAATACGGATAAGATGTGACTTCCCTGGCAATTATGAATGTAAAACAGAAATTACCTCTTTTCTTTTATTAAATTAATACAGAAACAGAAAACTTTTTCTGTGATTTGGGAGGATATTGCAACTAAGAAAAAATATTCAAATAAAGGCCTTGTCTTTTCGTCCCTCTTTTCTCTAGATCTAAAAATTCAAGACAATTCTGTTTCTCGCATTGCCGACGTAAGAGAGTGGTTTTATTTTCGATATAATTTTTCCTGAATAATAACATCAATTTTGGTGTTGTTTGTATACCGTACTGAGAAAGGAGAAAAAAGTTACCTGCGCTGATAACAACTGAACCAACTTGAAAGCTAATATCTATAGAACCAAACTTCTCACTTTCAATGAACAGGAAATTCAAAACCCCTACGTGAATCTATTAGCAGCAGAGGAACTGAAATACGTAAAAGAACAGAGGAAACTCTTGAGCCCTTTGCAACTTCTTTGACTATATAATTTCCCAAGGGAACTGAATAACTTTATAGAAATATTCTTTGTAATTATTTGAGACAAAGTTTGCGGTCAAGAAGTCCCAGGTACAATGCCTAGCAGCATCAGGAGTTTTGACAAGAAATAGTGAATAAGGAGAAAAATAACGTAAATTATTCTACTTTGACATATTATTTCACTTCATTAATATGATATATTTCGTGTATTACCATGAAGAAACCTTTATTTTCGATAAATTCTCAGTAATCATGTTGGTTGAATAGGATTATCAAGAAGCATAAACGTATGAACAAGTACGCGCTATTTTGTGAATTCCGAAAACAGTTCAGACATCTTTTGATGCCTCCATTTTAATACTGGATTATTTAATAACATAATAACTGAAAAGCTAATGATGGACGGATGTTTTAGAGCGAATCTTGCATAGCATTCATAATCAAATATACATCATCTCTCATGTCAAAAAATATTCCAGATTTTTCTTCATGTCAGTAATGCTCGAAATCATGCTGTTTTTATTACTTCCATAGTTAATGGACAAAATCATAAAATACTTACTATGTTAGAATTTCTGAGAACGCTACCCAAAGAAATAAATGGAAGCAGAAAAATAAAATGTAATCTGAAATGATAGGTCGTCAGTGTACTGACGTACTGCTGAATAATGCATTCTGTAACATGGCCTGGAAAGTAGGGAAATGATTAATTTAAAAAATAAACTACAGTAAATAGATAACTTACGGGCGATGTTATAGAAAATAACAAGAAAAATGTTATTCGCCTGAGCAACATAAAGGGCGGTAGTATCGTTGACTTGATAGGTAATCGTTACTTAAAACCGTAAGGAAAACAGTCAATCCAAAACAAAAGTCTCGAGAAATATAAATCATATTACGCGATCTTTACGAAACATTCCGAACCTAGAGACAAGAGGAAGATCGAGTCAATGCCTGGCGTCTGTCGATTGCCTGACTGGATATCTCAATCTCCTCCAACAGGATCCCCGCGAGTGAAACTTCCGTCGTTGCTTGATGACACCTCATCCAGCCAAAGGGGCAAAGTTTCCCTCCGATGAGGACCTTTCGCTTCATGAGGCTGCCACGGACGGACTTCAAGTCTCTCTCTCTCTCTCTCTCTCTCTCTTTCTCTCTCTCTCTCTCTCTCTCAGGTATTTGAATTACATTGATTCGCGTTTTCTATATTGCTTCTTTCTATTCGAGAAATATATTTATAGCCTTCAGCGCATAAAGGGAGATGACAAAGATCCCATGTACTGATTCTAACAGACTTGGAGAATTAGTGAATTTGGATGTTTTAAGGTAAAAGAAAAATGGACGACGATATCAACATGAAAGTTGACAATAAGAAAATATGTTACATTAATGATGCAAAAATTTAGGAAAATATTTCTTATGCACTCTCTCTCTCTCTCCTTTTTCTTTTCAAGTTTTTTTTTTTTATTTGCCTTTTATCAGGCCAGATTCAAAGTATTAAGTTTCCTTTGCTAGTAGTAAAATCTGATAATCAATGTCATGTTTTCCTGGTTTTTCACTTTTTACTGTATTTAGTCTTGTCTGAAAAAAATTCGGAACTACACACTGAGAGAATTACTTTTTAATTGCATACTTGCCAAATATATGCCAGTATGTCAGCATATGAATGCACACGTGTAAGTGTATAGTTTGCCCACACATGTGATGACACGAAACAGAAGCTGAGCAACAAAGAAGTTCAATTCTGCGAAAGAATGTTCGCCCCTAGCGATCTCGAACACACGTACGCGGACAAACACCTACACATATACACACAGAAAACACATATCTATACATCCATCGTGTTTATGTTTAATAAGTGCCAATTCTGCCATCTGGCTTTTGAACTGACAACTGCTGCTACAAATTATACATGACATATTCCAATTTATTCGATGCTCATGATTATTTATGTGTTAAAAATTGCAGAGCTCTGTTGGTCATATCTCACTGAACGTTCGTGTTGTGTTAGTCTTTGGGAGAGTGATTTACCTGTAAATCCGGTCTAGGATTGGTCACAGTCAAGGCAAAGGATTTCGTATACTCTTGTGTCTTTGGGGACTGGCTTTTGTTGACGTTAATTAGAGTATTTGAGTATGCAAAGACATAAGGGTTAGAATTTCCAAGTGTGGGATTTTGATTTTATTGCTGGGCGTCTCCTTGGTCATGCTGAGAGGCGGTCGGTAGAAAACGATGTTGACTTTATATACAGCTTTCTCAATTATATGATGGGGATACTTAGATGATATCAGCTGCTTACGGGTTAGTCAAATTCGTTTTCCAAGAATTCCTGGGAGCAAATCCGTAAGGCTCTCAGGACGACAAATGAGTTCTCTGTCTCCACTTTCTTGTTTTGTCTTTGCACTTTCTGCCAGGATTCCTATCTGGTCAAATGTCTTTTTTCCAGGTTTGCTGAGAGAGAGAGTGGAAAAGCCTTATCATAAATAAAAGTGAATGCTTATGATCTAGATCAGAAGTCGATTTGCTCTCTTACCTCGGTTTTATTGGGATATGCCTAGGTAACCATTTTTTTTTTTGTTTTAATGGTGAATAAATAGATGAACTTTATACTACCTCTCTTATCAATATTTTTAAGGAAGAATTGCAACACCATAAAACGATATGCTTAACGAGAAACATAATACAACAGAAAAAAAAGAGTCTTTAAATTAACAAGACACGACTCACAACAGGGTATTATCACCTAGTAATAAAGCAATGATTATTTAAAATGGAAGGAAAAATCGAGGTCAAAGGATAGGGATGAAACCTTCCCAGTGTCCATAAACAAACAACTGGAGGTACTGACGCAACTCCCCTATTGTCGTCCCTTCCTAGCTGGAAGTCCTAATTGCCTTCTCTCGTCCTTTAAATGCGCTTCTTTCTTTCATAGTCCTCATTGACCCTACGTAGGCGCTCACTCCTCTGTCCATATTCAGAGTAACTGGAAATCATTCAGGGTTACAAAGCCTACAAAGCTATTTATTCAGTGGGTACTTTTTGAAATTATTTTTTTATTTAAACATCTGTATATATATATATATATATATATATATATATATATATATATATATATATATATATATATATATATATATATATATATAGAGAGAGAGAGATGTATATATATAAATATATATACATATGTATATATATACATAATACACAAAGAGAGAGAGGGGAGAGAGAGAGATTTATATATACTGTATGTAAATGCAAAATTTGTATGCTTAATAAATACAAATTACAGATAGACAGATATGCATCAAAATGTCCCTGACACTGAAAGTAAAGCTCCATTTGGCCTGACAAGCCGAATTAATCAGGATGCATTTTCTGCATAACAATAACAAGCAACGCGATCCGGACACATGACATTCTTTGAATTCCGTATTTATCGGTTGCTTGTGTAAATGTCCCAAAGTTTCACTGCAAGATTTGTTACTCCTTAGCTCTGTGAGTTTCTCTTTCCCCTGGGTCTTTGATTTTTACCTTGTTGATGTAACAAAAGGTAACAACCCATACCTTCTTACAATGCTATTACGCAGAATGAGGAGCTTCATTTATAAAAGCTAGTTTTTTTTTGTGTGGATGTTTTGTTCGTTTGGGGTAAAAACGTGCTTGGAGTTCATCTTTTCTTTTACCTATAATCCTGATTTTTTAAGATTTGTAACGAAACCATTTATTTATCATCACCTTAAGATCAGATTTATTCTGCTGCCGGTGAGTTATCTAAAACATATATTAATAATTTACTTCTCGAAGTTTGTGCCATTACATGTAATCATTACTAAAAGATATTTCTAATTACTTTACACTATTTAGAGCCTGTGCACCTGTAGCAGTTGTTATATATTCCACTAAAATGTCCCAGAATAACAGAACCATTCAAGACCTGGTCCCTCTACTTTTCTTGAGCACCGCTCATAAAGTGGAATACTCCTGACACCAGTGACAAAGGACATTTTAGTCATTCCCACTTATTCGAATGGCAAGTATTCGCCAGAAGATGAAATACATTATATACGTACATGCATACACACACACACACACACACACACACACACACACACACACACACACATATATATATATATATATATATATATATATATATATATATATATATATATATATATATATATATATATATATATATATATATATTAGGTTTTTTGAACAGTGAGATATGTAATGACCTGTTAGTGGCTCCCATGGCAGGTTGGTTGGCGCTGACAATTGGAATGTGGCAATCGGATACAAGAGAACGATTTGATCATGATCCAAACATATGGAAACAGTGTGATAGGACATTGTACCGATGCACCGGAAATGCCCAGTTCCGGTGGGGTAGGGGTGTGTGTATGTGCGATCCCCAATGATATATAACGAGAGGAATATGGACTCATGGGAGGACTTTTGTTTTGGTGGGTGGTGTGTGTGTTTCCCTTGTGAGTGTTTAAGGACCACCACCGTGAAAATACCTTATCTAGCGGCCACAGAGAGTGAGTACCAAACTCATGAGCAATTATATATTGTTTTTTTCAGACTTTATATAGTGCTGCAGTGAAATCCCGTCGTGGCCTCTTTACGCATTGTTCTGTTTTGAATATGAATATTAATTTCGGGTTTTAATATATGATATGTTTCTTTCGACAGGAATCGAACACCGTCCTGGAAGGACGAATTATTTGGAAGTGGTGTTTATTTTACTTTGACATACCATATGACTTTTGTTGTGGTCGTTATGACCTTATTACTTTCCTTGATGACAAGGGGGTCCTTTTCCAGTATTGTTTGGAATAAAATAATGTCGATGCTTGTTTGTGAAACAGTATTTTCTCTAGTAACGTGTTCCTTTGATAGGGAGTGTGAGGCACCATTTCATGACCGTAACTTTTGCAGAATTACTTTCGTTAAATTTCTCAATAAAGTCTAGTTGTGTATATCAGTATCTCATTCCAGTAGGCCTTTGTGTAAAGACAGGTTTAGTGAGCATCTTATGACGAAAGGAGAAGGGATCTGCTGACCCAAGGAAGGCCACAGCTACCAGAAACATCTCAAGAAAGGGGAGATGCTAAATTCTGTTCTTGAAACAGATACATCAACGGCCCTCAAACCCGGCCGTTTAGCATATATATAAATATATACATACATATTGTTATGGGCCCATGCCCATCAAACATACACAAGTCTCTTAAAATACAAATAAAGTCACTAACGACCAAGTCCACAATAGGTGGAATAGCCGCAACAGAGTGTACAGAGATGGAATCAAGGAGGATAAAGAAAAACTGAAAATAAAACCTTAATATTTAATACAAACTTTTAGAAAGAAATTACCACTGAGCCTCTTACAAAATACATTAAATAAACACAAAATTCAACCACACACTGAAAACATCGAATAACAAACACACTTACACCAAATTAAGATAGACTATGCAATTACACTTTAAAGAGAGAGCCCTGAAAGTAATAGAATGTCGAAAAGTCAGAATAACCTAACTTATTACACACTAAATATTTATCAAAAAATAAACTGCTTCCCTTAAGTGAGCTCTAAACGGTGGTAGTGGCTAACACAGCCTTCATATCACGGGTCGAGGGGAATAATATATATTCCTAAGACCTTACCAAAAGTAAGAGAGGTCCCCTTGGCAAAATAACTGGGCCAAGGGCGCAGACTGTAGAACAATCAATCTCTCAAAGGAGGACAGCAGCAGCAACTGAAGAAAGGCAGATCTCGAAATCCAGTGATAATCCCAAAATAAGTCAAGCCCTCACAATGTTAATGGTCCAGAAACGACTGACTCAGTCCTGGCGAGACAGCGCCGAATACAGCTCCGTATGAGAAGCCAACACCACACGTGAAAATAAAACAAGCTCATTGTAATTAAAACTATACAACAAGTCAGAAATGTCGGGGAGGAGGAAACAGGGTCATTACGTTCCAAAAAAAATAATTACTGCCAAAGTGACTTATTCAAAACAAATTAATTTATGTTAAATTAAACACATACTGACACCTTCTCACCCAACAAAAAAAAATTTTCCACAAGAAAATTTTACTACAAAGTATTGAACTTAACTCAAAATTTAAAGAAATATATAAAAATGCTAATATCAAAAGCAAACATAGCAATTTAATCTATATGAAATAAAACAGGGACAATAAGAAAAATTAAAGTCTAATGACAAAACTCAAAAAGTGATTAAAAATACTATATCACATTGCCGGCAAAAATAGATTAGAGATAGTGATAAAAATTTTGTACCACTTTCAATACAGTCAATAGATATCAAATCTAACCTTAATACTAAGACTCAAAGCTAATACAAGTAAATAATTTATAGTGACCACGCCAAAAATAAAATCAGTATCAACATACGAAGAAATATGGTAATATCCCCATGAACTCACAAGTGGAGTGGTGGGCACAGGTTAGCAGAGCAGCAATGTTAACAAGACTAACCTATTATTAGACTAAACCTAGATAACCGACAACAAAAATATAAATCGACCACAATGGGGCTAGTGTTACCTCAACCAAGGTCACCACTCATACACCAGCCCGTAGCGCCTAAAAAACGGCCGTGCTGTGCTACAGACCCGTGAGCCCGTGACCTGGCTAAATTATTCTGAAAACACAAATATCAGTCAAATAAAAATAAGGACCAAAACCTTAATAGATTAACCTTAACTTAGTCTAGGTCACCACTCATACACCAGCCTGTAGCGCCTAAAAAACGGCTGTGCTGTGCTACAGACCCGTGAGCCCGTGACCTATCTAAGCTATGTAAAGAAAGAATTAATGTGGACCATTGGCATAAACAAAGAACAGGGACATAACAGTATATGATTAATGATTTATAAAAGCTAACCATCAATCACCAAAAAAAAAAAAAAAACGTAACACACTGTCCACATATCAATGAATTACTACACACTCAATATTGTGGCCCTCCACAACACTTTCCAATAATGCCTCTTTTCACTCCAGAGAGCGTCCTTACTCAACACTACTTGTTTTTGCGACTCATTGAGTTTCAAAGAGCGTCTTTTCACTACACTTCACTCAGTTTTAGTGCCTCTACACTTCAGAGAGCGTCCTCACACTAAACGGGTTTGGGCCTTAACTTTACACATCATTAATGGACATACACAAGACAATGGTAACACCTTAAAATTAACCTGGACATACACAAGACAATGGTAACACCTAAAAATTAACCTGGACATACACAAGACAATGGTAACACCTTAAAATTAACCCCCACCAACAACACATACTAAAGTAAACAGAAATCAAAAGTACCCTTAACCACTCTTAATCAAAGACGACACCGAAGAAAAACCTGCAAATCACGACATTTAACATCTTAATCTTAAATACTTAATCCTAAATTATTTCATAAACAAAACAAACACCTGACACAACATTATTACAACACACCTGGAAACAACACACCTGGAAGCCTGTACATTCAATAAATTTATAGGATTAATCAAATCAATTAATATAAATATATACAAAACAACTTTACAAATAATAATTAACGAAGAACAAAAAGGTTTTCTCAAATCAACCTATCGATCAGTCACTGATGCGTGACAGCGCATCAGCGACAACATTACTTTTGCCTGGAATGTGTGAAAAGCTAAAATTCCATTCCTGGAGCAGGAGGCTCCAACGCATCAACCGTTGATTTTTATTCCTAAACCTGTTCAAGAAAATCAACGGATTATGATCCGTTAATATTTTAATCGGAGTCCCTGTAGAGGATAAATACACCTGAAAATTATTAACAGCTAAAATTAATCCCAAAGTCTCTTTCTCTACAGTCGAGTATTTCCGTTGTGCCGGGGATAACTTTTTGGAGAAATAGTCAACAGGATGAGATACTCCTGCAACAAAACTGCTCCAACCCCAACATCACTCGCATCAGTAGCAAGCGAAAAAGGAATGTCAAAATCAGGGGCTTTCAATATAGGGAAATTCATTAGGACCTGCTTTAATTTTTCAAAGGCATTTTGGGCATCATTAGTCCATACAAAAGTCACATTCTTACGTAATAAATGAGTCAGGGGCTCAGCGATATCAGAAAAATTCTTAACAAATCTACGATAATACCCTACTAAACCAAGGAATTTTCTGACATCCCTGCGACACTTCGGTATTTCAATATGTCTAATAGAGTCTACGTTTGCCTGTTTTGGAGCCACTTTCCCAAATCCTACTTCGTGACCCAAATACACAACCTTTGCTTTGGCAAACTCACTCTTTTTGAGGTTTATAACCAAACCAGCTTTCCTAAGTACCTGAAATAAGGCCTTAATACGTTTAAGATGGGTGTCCCAGTCATCACTATAAATCACAATATCATCAATATAAACAACACACCCCTCTAAACCTTGGACCAAAGTATTCATTAACCTTTGAAAGGTTGCAGCAGCATTCTTCATCCCAAAAGGCATTATTTTACATTGGTAGAGTCCTCGCTGCGTTACAAACGCTGACAAATCCCGTGCCCGTTTGGACAGCAGAACTTGCCAATACCCCTTTAACAAATCAAATTTAGTTATATATTTTGAATTCCCTATCCTGTCAATACAGTCCTCTATCCTGGGTAAAGGATAACTATCAGGCTTTGTGACCTCGTTGACTTTGCGGTAATCAAAACAAAGCCTGAATTGACCATCCTGTTTCTTTACCAAAACAACAGGTGAAGACCACGGACTGTTGCTGGGTTCGATCAGCCCGTGTCGTAACATATAATCAACCTCTTTATCCACAACATCATTTTTAAATGGATTTAACCTGTAAGGGGATTGTTTTATCGGAGTTGCGTTACCCACATCCACATCATGTTCAAGGACAAGGGTCTGTCCTGGAACATCCGAAAATAAATCCTTATAACTAAAAACTAACTTTTTCAAAGATCCCTGTTCTACTACATTCAAATGTGAAACCATTTCTGAAAAATTTTCTAAAGAATGTTCATTATCATTAGGCCATGCGGCACCATCAAAACAATCATCATCAAAATTACTCACGTCTGGAAAAGAAAAAGAATTAATACCATTACACTTTGTAGTATCACCAATTAATGCCACGGGAATAACCTTGTCACGACCTTTATAAGCTTTTAACATATTTATGTGACACAGCTGGTAGGGTCTCCTCCTTTCAGGAGTTTCAACTAAATAATTAACATCACTTAATTTCTTTAAAATTTTCCACGGTCCTGAAAATGAAGCTTTTAAAGGGTTTCCTGGAATGGGAAGCAATACCAAAACATTATCACCCACAACAAAATTATGCTCCTTAGTCTTTCTCTCAAAAAAGTATTTCATTTTCTTTTGGCTACACAATAAATTTTCACCAGCAAACTTCCAAGCCTTCGTTAATTTATCACCCAAATTACTAACATAATCTAATAAATTTATATCAGGGGCGTCCCCCTCCCAAGATTCACGAACCACATCCAATGGACCAAGCACACAATGACCAAAAATAAGGCTGAAAAGTGAAAATCCTAAAGATTGACTCGGCACTGACCGAAAAGCAAATAATAAATAAGGTAGTTCCTTATCCCATTCGGAACCATTAACCAAACAATATTTTTTTTATCATAGACTTCATGGTTTGATGAAATCGTTCCAAAACACCTTGACTTTCAGGATGGTACGGAGAAGAAGTCACATGTTTAATTTTTAATTCAGCCATCTTCTCCCTAAATAATTTACTCAGAAAATTAGACCCACAATCGGACTGGATAACTTTGGGCATTCCGAACCTGGTGAAAAATTCAATTAATACTTCAACAATTTTAACAGATTTTACATTTCGTAGTGGTATTGCCTCAGGATATCGAGACATCCTATCCATAATTGTTAAAATATACTGATTGCCACTACGAGTTTTCGGCAGAGGACCAACCACGTCAATAATTACCTCTCTGAAAGGTTCAGAAACAACAGGAATAGGATGTAATGGTGCCTTTGGAATTGGTTGATTAGGCTTCCTGACCTTTTGACATGCATCACAACTATTTACAAATTTTTAACATCATCTTTCATCTTAGGCCAAAAATAACTTTCACACAATTTACGAGTGGTTTAAAAACACCAAAATGACCAGCCAAACCATTTTCATGAGCCAATGTCATTAACTCCTTTCGATAAACAAAAGGAACCATAATCTGTTTAACAATTTCACAACCTGTGTTAATGGCATCAAAAGGTCTACTTATTCTGTACAAAATATTATTAATTATCTTAAATCGAGGGACAGTCAAATCAGAAATTTCGCCAGACTCAACTGGCAGGTCTTTAAAATCTGCTTTCTGAGCTGTAATAAGTTCCTTAGTAGTCCAATTAAGTTTATTATCCAACACATCACTATCTACAACTAAGCTATCACTACGATCTAAACTACTCAAATCAACATCAACTACCGACTCTGCCGAGTCAACACTACTAGCCTTCGATCGAGTGACTACAGATATTTCATTACTGGAATTTAATACAATAGGGAAAGTTTTATTTATTAGGGCGACATCATTCCCTAACACCAAATCCACATCTTTAATAGGAAATTTATCAATAATGGCCAATTTTACATAACCTGAAAAAGACGGGCATGATAAATAAAAACTCTCAACTGGGTAAGACCTGACCGTATCTGGAAAACCACTTAACAAAACATATTCCTTATTTGAACATTCTAAATCAATAGGTAAAGATTCTCTGAGAATTAAAGACAGAGCAGCCCCAGTGTCACGCAAAATTTTAACCTTTCTTTGCTCAGTCGAATTCCCAGAACGGACAAAACCATTAAACAAAAATTTCTGAAAAGGAGCCAGTGACTTATTGCCTAGTCATTGATTATTAGAGTTCTCAGCCACTGACTCGTTCTCATTCCTTTGAATGGCCATTACCGGTCGTCTTTCGGTCCTTTGTGACTTTTTAAATCCATAACACATGCTCTTGACGTGTCCCTTCTTATGACAGAAGAAACAAGTCATAGTTCTCAATTTCTCCTGGTTATCTGTGGTCTGCCTTCTATAGCTGTTAACAAGAGTAGTACGAGAACCATAATTATCATTAGGCCTGTTATACCTGTTCTCGTTACTACTCCTGTTAACTCTCACCCAACCAGATTTCTCATTTCTGGGTACCTCCCCTATCACATTTTTATGAGAGAGGAGGTACTCATCACTTGCAATAGCCACCTCCTGTAAAGTTTCTAATTTTAACTCTTCGAGGTGTACCTTCACCTCATTAGGCACGGACCTTTAAACTCCTCAACCAAAATCAATTCTTTTAATTTCTCAAAGTCCGTCACCTCCTTAGACTTTAACCAGTCGCCAGCAAACTGCTCTTTAGCCCTGGCGAACTCTACAAAAGTCTGCCCTCTTTCCTTCTGTAAATTACGGAAGCGTTGTCGGTAAGCTTCCGGTACCAACTCGTAAGCCTTCAAAACTATGGCCTTCACAGAATCATAATCTGAGGGCAGATCTTCGTCCAAGGTAACGTAAACTTTCTGGGCCTTACCTAACAATTTACTCTGAATAAGAGTGGTCCAATACTCCTTTGGCCACTCCAACCTTGAGGCTATCCTCTCAAAAGAAACAAAAAAACTCTGCCACGTTGACTTCCTGAAAATTTGGGACTAATCTTAGAGCTTCAGTTAGATTAATACAAGGCATTGCAGACACATTATGTTGGGAAGAAGAAGAACCCCTATTACTCAATGCTTGCATAGCAAGTTCGTGCTGTCTCTCTCTCTCTCTCTCTCTCTCTCTCTCTCTCTCTCTCTCTCTCTCTCTCTCTCTCTCTCTCTCTCTCTCTCTCTCTCCTCAGCCTTCAACCTTTGGAGATCTATTTCCATTCTTTTCAACTGAATCTGCCTATCTAAAAGTTCTACTGACACTGCTTCCTCCACCTGCCTAGTCTCTGGTTTACATTCTGCCTTCATCACCTTAACCTTTTCATAAACTTTAAGAAGCAACAAGCCCTTCCTAACAGACCCAGGATTTTCAATTTCAACAAATCCTGCTACACACTCTAAATCAGACTTATTCAAGTCTGCCAACCTGTCCTGCCACCCCTCTCCACTCAAGAGCTCCGGGATATTCAAATCAGCCATAGTAAATTAATTGCACACAAGTAAAAATATAAATGTATCTCACAAAATATACCCAAAAACAAACCAATACACTATACACCAATAACCACACAAATATCCTACCACGGTCAAAAAAAAGAAATCATAAACACCGATCAACACAAAAATATAGGAGAGAAGGTATTAATATGCTGCAAACACCCCCAGGAATCCACTCAATACACTCTAGTGACTACAGGATCCGATAGATCCTGGCAAGGTCTCCAAATGATACATACACAAGTCTCTTAAAATACAAATAAAGTTACTAACGACCAAGTCCACAATAGGTGGAATGGCTGCAGCAGAGTGTACAGAGATGGAATCAAGGAGGATAAAGAAAAACTGAAAATAAAACCTTAATATTTAATACAAACTTTTAGAAAGAAATGACCACTGAGCCTCTTACAAAATACATTAAATAAACACAAAAATCAACCACACACTGAAAACATCGAATAACAAACACACTTACACCAAATTAAGATAGACTATGCAATTACACTTTAAAGAGAGGGCCCTAAAAGTAATAGAATGTCGAAAAGTCAGAATAACCTAACTTATTACACACTAAACATTTATCAAAAAATAAACTGCTTCCCTTAAGTGAGCTCTAAACGGTGGTAGTGGCTAACACAGCCTTCAAATCACGGGTCGAGGGGAATAATATATATTCCTAAGACCTTACCAAAAGTAAGAGAGGTCCCCTTGGCAAAATAACTGGGCCAAGGGCGCAGACTGAAGAAAGAATCACTTTAACGTCGCAAGACGATCAATGGACACGGCCGTCCGACAGGTAATCACACCTTACCAGTTGGCAGAGAGGTCCCCTTGGCAAAATAACTGAACCAAGGGCGCAGACTGTAGAACAATCAATCTCTCAAAGGAGGACAGCAGCAGCAACTGAAGAAAGGCAGATCTCGAAATCCAGTGATAATCCCAAAATAAGTCAAGCCCTCACAATGTTAATGGTCCAGAAACGACTGACTCAGTCCTGGCGAGACAGCGCCGAATACAGCTCCGGATGAGAAGCCAACACCACACGTGAAAATAAAACAAGCTCATTGTAATTAAAACTATACAACAAGTCAGAAATGTCGGGGAGGAGGAAACAGGGTCATTACGTTCCAAAAAAATAATTACTGCCAAAGTGACTTATTCAAAACAAATTAATTTATGTTAAATTAAACACATACTGACAATATGTATACGTATATATACATATATATATATATATATACATATATATATATATATATATATATATATATATATATATATATATATATATATATATATATATATATATCGATGTACTCCACAAGGAAAAACAACTAGGTAGAAAGAAAATACAATTCTCAATTGTCAGTTTCGCCCTCCATTAGGCCTCTTCCGGGGAATTTTGATGACTAATCACTTAAACGAAAATATGTACCGGATATATGCTTACATTTGACGAGAAGATTTGCATAAAATAAAAACTGGTGAATATTGTTAATGGTGTTCACAGCAATTACAGTTTAACATAAAATACACAATTCTCTAGTATATACTTCGTCCAACAGAAAAGGTGAACAATATAGCTTAATGGGTAATTATGTGAATAGCTGAGTCATTACATAATTTTTACTGATTTTTCAGTATAAGAAGAAAAAGCGCGTCTGTCTAGAATAAACTTATATTGGGTACTAATGTTACTGTTCTCACTATATTGAAAACATGCTGTTCCTATTAAATTTCTCTCGATGAAATTACATTTATGAATAACAATTTTTATTTAGACCCATGAATTGGGTAAAAACATGTTCTAATGTGGTTACTAATGGCATTGTTTTTCTGATCCTTAGCAATACTGTTCTTATGTTCTGCTATCCATTTTCAACTATTTTTGCTGATTGTGCAATATAAAATTTATTACACCCACAAGGAATTGTGTGCAATATCCCGCTGTCGTATATAGGGCTGTTTCTTATTAAAGTTCTACCAATGGTGTTCGCATAAGAAAATGCAACAGTTAAATTCAGTAACTTAAGTGGAAGGATAGTATGGTCGAAGGCTGGCACATATGGTAAATAGTATATTGCTGTTTAATTTCAACTTATCACTAATAGAATAAAAAAGATTTTTTGGCAAGCGAGAAACACTCGTCTACATCATGTAAAATTATGCTTATGATTGGCAAGCGAGAAACACTCATCTACATCATGTAAAATTATGCTTATGATCGGCAAGCGAGAAACACTCATCTACATCATGTAAATTTATGCTTATAACTATATAACTATATATATATATATATATATATATATATATATATATATATATATATATATATATATATATATATATATAATATATTTATATATAATCTATCTCAAAAAAATCGGGGTTGACTAGCTGAAGAGTTTTTAAAGACAGATCTTGTTCCTGATTGTTTTACTTGCCTATTATAAAAGAGATCTAGCAATGATAATAAAGTTATTATTACTAACTTTTGGTTTAATTAAATGTAAAATGACACTAACCGGTAAAGTGAAAACAGATATATCTAGTTCAAACAATCTAGAACGCTATTAACTGGTACAGAAGTAAAAAATTATCCAATAAGATCTACAATCAATACAGTTGGTAATGTCACATATTCATTGTCTAAATTCCTTTGAATTCTGTTGATATTTTTAATAAATTGCAAAAATGGAAGCTAAAGAACAATTAATTCATTGATATTTTCGAAGTAATCATTTCCACAATCAAGAGCCAGAAATACAGAATTTCCCTTTCCCAGTCGGGAATCATTTTACCAATAAATAGTATATTAAACATGGAGCAGTAACACTAAAGGTGACTAGATTTTATGGTGTTATCTCACTGTGACGATGCCAGTTGTACGAATGACTTATTTAGTAGTTTGGCTCCATTGCTAATTATACATTGTAATTTCATTAGTAAATAATTTAGAATCAAGTAATTAAAATTAAACTTGTCTACTCTCTTGTCTTTGTAGGATTCTGTACAAGTATTTCTTACTCGCCCAAATTTAATCATTTCCTCCACTAAAAAATATAATTCTTAGATGGTAATGTCCTATTTCCACTACTCTGAGTATTGGATCTGTCATCATAAGATATTAATTAACTAGTATCCTTTGTTCGTTATTAGTTAATTGCTTGCATTAGAATATTAATATTTTGTGTGTTCCTGGTCTTCTCTTTTTACGTTGTAATATATATTATTTTTTTGTCTTAGTTTCGTTACAGTTTTTTCCTGTCCATCTAACCCTTCACTTCCTTCATTATATACTTTATTTCTTTGGTCATAATATCCTTAGCGTTATCCACAGGCAGAACTGTGTATAACTGCTAAGTATTTACTCATGACTACATTTTTCTTATAATTCATGATAGCTCGATGGTGTTACGGAATAAATTATGTCTGTTCAAGTGCGCTGCCTTGGGGTATTCCTGACAAAGTTGTTAGTGAGATATACAATTTTCAATTTGTTCTTTAAAATTGATAGCAGCCCGGTAACTCGCAAAAATTTTTACTGCGTTATCTTGAGCTCCTTTCCTTAACAAGTCTTATAAACTCTTGTACAGCTGTAACTGTATCATATACTGCACTTGCGACTTAGAGTCTTGATGCAGCTCTTTTACTATTTTGTATGTACTGGTATTTCAACAGGTTATTAACCACGGCAGAGCTGTATCTGTGGAGTGATTTTTCCCGATTTCTGGCAAGCTATTGCCTCTTGTGTTTTATTCATTTTTAATGAAAATGACAAGGTACATATCTGTCTGATTCTCATGAGTAAAGTATCGATATAATCAAACAACATGAAAGAATTCAACAAGAAAGAGGGACAGCACTTCATGAACTTTTTCTTATCTTCTCTCTGCAGGCATCTTAACAGATTACATGAAAGACAATAATCCTTAAAGAAATGATAAGGAATCCGGCATCGGTTTTAAAACCACATCCTGAGAGGCTTCCCATGACCCCGGAATACGGACGAGCTGGAAGAATGCCACATTTCAACTGGCATGTGGATGAGTCGTTCTCCAGTTTATGAACCCTGAATTCCCATCCGCCATTTTGACGAGGCCGTATAGTTCGCAGATGTGCAGTGATCGCCTTAGAAATGGAGCTCCAAGTTTTGATAGGTTATCATATCTCCTAAAGGAAGTCTTCAGATTCAAATAAAACTGCTAACCCTTGCCTGCTTGCTCAAAATAACTTATCCTTTTCCTGACTGTATATCAGTTATGCTAGATTCAATACACTGTACATATCTATTCATTTCTTTACGTTCTATTTGTCTAATACTCGTCTTGCTGGCCAGACGGCCAGGGTGCGATTCCGGGCGTAGTGGAGGAATTTAGGTTTCTTCGGTTCAGCCCCATAGGCCCTCTGCTGGCATAAGCTGTAAATTATGCACCAAGTAGTTAACTGACTATGGTGGGTTACAACCATTATGGCAAATGGCATGTGACTAGCAACCTCGTCTCTGAGAGAGGACACAAATTTGAACTTGGGAGAGGACGGGCGGATGGGGAAAGCTACACTGAAAGCCATTCAGCCTCTGTTGAGCGAAGGACTCGAGAGAAAAAAACAAGGCTAAGACCTCATCCGAAAGGAACTGACGTCTGTATATTATATATATATAATATACGTCTGTATATTATATATATTAATATGTACACACACACACGCACACACACAGACACACACACACACACACACACACACACACATATATATATATATATATATATATATATATATATATATATATATATATATATATATATATATATATATATATATATATATATATATATATATATATATATGTATGTATGTTTGTGTGTCGTGTAAGAAATGAAACCCTTAATATCAAGAGTCAAAATCATGGCAGCATCTCGCTTTTATTGTTTATTTTGCTCATGTAGTGATCGATCATCTACGAAGACGACGTGCGCCATAAATCTTCCGAAAACAAGTTTTCAGATAATTTCGTCGATTTTCCAAAATAAAGAATAATACTGACTCCCATAATCATAACTGTTACATTATATTGTGTTAGAAGAAAATGCACAAATTCTTTTGCACGGCTCTCCCTTTGAACACTGTAGGTGCATAGGTAGACAGGAGGCCATTATCTCTATACAATTCAGTCTTCAGTATTCTTTTTATGGAAGGTCAATTCTGTTTGGTGTATACAATCATACGGAGATGTGAGAATCATAAAAGCCATTTAAGTCATGCCTACCATTTCTCTCTCTCTCTCTCTCTCTCTCTCTCTCTCTCTCTCTCTCTCTCTCTCTCTCGTTATCCACGACCAACGTCTTAGCAAAACCAAATTCGTGCTGTCTCTCTCTCTCTCTCTCTCTCTCTCTCTCTCTCTCTCTCTCTCTCTCTCTCTCTCTCTCCTGAATTATTCACACCTTGTTTTTCAAATATAAATAAGTTAAACCCCTCTGTGCCTCTACCGCCCCCTTTTCAGTACGGAAATTTCAACTATATATATGTGTGTGTGCGTGTGTGTGTATGAGTCAAATAAACGTCTAAAACAACTGCAAGTCGGAAGCAACAGATGAAAAAGGTTTACTGCAAATACTTGAAAACAAGAAAGTTAGATTAACTGATTAATAATGATTATTTTAAGAATAATGACGGTGCATCTGCCAAGGCCATCGACACTGATATGAAGTTCTGTCACGATATCCTCGAATTCGGTCTCCTTACGGTAATTGCAGTGCTATTCACGGCTTGATTTTTATCCAGAAGTAGTCATAACATCCAAGGTCATAGACTCCGAAAGCCTATTTATTCAGTTTCCTCACACACGACATTGTCCACGGGATATTAAAGGTAATAAAAAACCAAGAAAAACGTAATTACAGCCCTATCATATCTCAGTGTCTTGTTTTTATTAAAAGCGGTTATATTCTTTTATCACCTGTGTCGCTATTTATGACAGCTCGTCATCTCGAAACTAAATCTAAACACAGATGCAAATAAACAGACATTAATGAAACCAAAGTTTACAGCAAAAACGCCATTATTCGTTTTCAGCTAAAAAGATACATAATTGCAGCACAGCACTGAATATGTGGCATGTGTTGACCTTGGGTAATAATTTCCTGTAATCACAGTGGATCATTTCTACAGAAACACTATGAAAATTTGTCCCTTCGAGAACTATATCAACGAAATGGATGGGGGAAATAGGGTATACCACAACTGAATCAACAAGTGAATTGGTATGGCTTAGTGCCTCAGTCCCTGTTGCGGCTGGACTTTTGAAAGACAGAGTCAACAAAAGGATTCTGGAGCACTGGGATTATTCTATGGTTTTCAGAAATCCTTCAACAGAGGACAGTGAATCGAAACATACCTTAGGTTGCAACGTTGCATGAATTTCTCTCTATTTTTGTACTGCACCGCCTTTGATAGAAGCAAAAGTGGAAACAAAGCTATCACTCAATTGAGAATATGCTTCACATGAAAACTCCCACATGGAAGGTGAAGCAGAGTCCTCTCTGTCACTCAAGAACCCAACATTGATTAAAAAATATTTACATAATTATATACATATATATTATATATATATATATATATATATATATATATATATATATTATATATATATATATATATATATATATATATATATATATATATATATATATATATATATATATATATATATACATATTATTGTCCTATTTATTCACATTTAAAGGATTTTGTGTTTACGTGTAATTCCCCTTGCTACTAAATAAGTCATGATCGATGAAACTACTGTATATATTACTGCATGGGAAAGTAATGAAAAGTAGTGCAAAGGAAGGTGACATGAGAAACAGATCCATCTCAGTTCAGGAAAAATAATGAGTAAATAAGGAAAGTGAACCATGATAATGTTTATAAAGCTATTCCCATGCAACTATTATTCCTCTAAATAAGTTTTATTCTTCCGTTTATAAAGGAACTGTCATCCTTTTATCTTTTGCTTCCTACCTCACTTTTTTCTAGTGAGTTTGTCAAAGAAAATAACTGATTCCTTAAAATTAGCTGCAATCGAAGGGAGATTCATCGATGACATTGCAAAATAAACGTGCTCAACCGCAGTTTGTGTCAAAAGCTGAGCCTAATGACTTATGAATTATTAAGGGAGTTGGTGTTAACTGAAACAAGCCCTTCACGCGGAAGATAAATGATGTTGACGAAATCTAGTATCTGCAATAGGACTGAATTCCTTTTTTTTTTTCATGAATATCAGCCTGAGATTGGTATGTTACTTCCTAAAATTATTAGGTTTTCTTGGCGGTCATGATTCTGTCCAGTTCTGTAACGTTTTGAGGGAACAGAATGTCAAAAGAAAATCCCGGGATATGAACATCGAAGACAAGGAGCTTACATCACATCTTGGAGGAAGTTTACAAACACAATCACGGGGACCATGTGACGCCCTGAATTGCTTTAGCCTGGCAGGATATAACACTGAGCCCTCTTTATGAAACCCATCTATTATTCATAGGCCAAACATGGCCTTCTATATCCCAGAAATACGTCCTGTTTTCAAGCTTATCATTGTTATGAAGTCAAATTTTTAAGAAAAAGTCAAAACACACACACACACACACACACACACACACATATATATATATATATATATATATATATATATATATATATATATATATATATATATATCATATACATATATATATATATATATATATATGTATATATATATATATATATATATATATATATATATATATATATATATATATATAAATGATTTTTTATTACATCACCGTGATTTTTTTATACACAAACATTCAGCTACAAATGTCGTCTAATATCCAATTCGCTCTGCCTCGGAAATAATATATGTATGTATTTATATACCAAAAGGAAATTATAACTGATAATTGCGTCACCTCACGGGCTCGAACCGCTGACACGAGAACCAACGACGTTCAGTGACGCACCTTAAACCACCCAGCTTTCAAAAGGTGTATAATTACAGTAAGTTGATACCAACTCTGTTTTACAAATCCCGTCGAGCGCAGTTATTTGTAATTAGCGTCGGTATCAACCCACCTCCACCATGACAGCCGATTGGTGCGTTTGAAACACGCAGCTATTTTTATACATGAATTTTTATCGCATCACAATGATTTTTTATGCACAAACTTTAAGCTATAAATGTCGTTTAATATCAAATTCACTCTACCTCGGAAATAATATATGGACCTTTCCCCAATAGTGACCCCAGGGGTTTTAACCCGGTATGTACCGACCTTTGCGGTGTGTTTAGTACAAGCCCGTCGGGGACGACCGTAAAAACATAAACAAATGACTGTAAATATCATGAAGATGATGACCCCCTATTGTTTGTTTTCCGTTTGTGTCTGTGTGTGGTTCTGCATTCTTTAGTAGAATAGAATATAGAATTTAGGCCAAAGGCCAAGCGCTGGGTCATATAAGGTCATTCAGCGCTGAAAGGGAAATTGAGAGCAAAAAGGCTTGAAAGGCGTAACAGGAGGAAAACCTCGCAGTTGCACCTTGACACAAATATTAGTGGGTGGAAAGTCAGATGTTAGAAAGATAATATGAACGGAGGTACAGCAAAATGATGAAAGAGTTCGCAGCTTAGGGCCAAAGCGACGCTGCAAAGACCCTTAAGTAAAGCCTACAGTGCACCATGTGAGGTGCACTGACGGCACTATCCCCTACAGGGATGCATTCTTTAATGGAAATGTGTCGAAACATTGCAGGTAACAGAGGGCACGGAGTTTTACATCTTCCAAAGCACTGGAAGCACGAGGACACAGCGGACGAAATCAACCATTCCCACTGATGTGTGAGAACCTGTTTTTTCCTCTTCTTTAACGATATTGTTGTTGGCCTTAAACTAAAAACGACCATCAGCTCAGTGCGTTTCCCCTCAGTAGCTTTTTGTTTTTTGTTTTCAAATAAGACCAATCACCTCTTTCACCATGTGCTTTGCCAAGTAATTACAAGCTTTTCGTCTTTAGATATCCTTAACAATGTGAACAAAATTTAACTTCCACCCTGTTGAGTTTCTGTTTGAGAAGTTTACACCGTTGAAATATAGCCGTGTCAAGATATTCAATAGAGTCTGTTCCTTTTTTCTTTTTATTTCCTTTTTCCTCATGTTGATTTAAGTGTACATTTAGCCAGAATGTTGAAAGTATTGGCAGATAGCGAAGTTTTATGGTGAAACTTTGGAAGGAAACAAATGAGAATAAGAAATATGGATATAAGCCTCCGTTGAGAAGGATCATAGTCCATCACTGCCGGTCTTCCCTGTTCTTTTTCTTGTCCTTTTGACTTTCATTTTTTATTTTATCTTTATTTATGCAAATAACGTATTTCAGTTCACTGTTGGCCAAATTGATGTCATCAAATTTAAATTACTGCCACTGAATATTTTTGCAAATATTTGCGTGTCTGTATGAATGATTGCAATTGCTTCACTATCGTTATCTTTTAAGTGAAGTGTTGAATTTATCTTTATTTTTCACTTATTTACAGTTACAATACTCAAAGCTACTGATTTTCATTATTCTATATCTAAAAAGGAGTGATGAGAGCTTTCTTTACATAAGTAACACATATTCTATGATAAGATGATTCTACTTCATACCATTAAAGGTATGAAGTAGAATGTGAACTCGAGACCCAACGCCATTCAAAATGCTTCCTCTTGATTGACTACTACGCAAGTAACGCGTTTGAGGCTAACACGTCCCATATTTAACATTCAGATTAGGGGCTTCTCCTATGAAGCTTTTGGAATCTGTTGTATCTTCTCTCCCCTTCCTTCTGTTAAGAAGTTGAGCTGCTGCTGAGTTCAGCGGTTAGCGAAATGTTTACTTGCGCTTGTAATTTCTTTTCCTTCATTCCTGTCGTATAGTAAGAATGTCTGTTAAAAACAAAAAAATATAGTCTTTTTTTATTTTCGCTTTTTTCAGCGGCTAAATATCACACCTTTTGATAATTACTTCTTTCTATGCCCTTCCCATTATTGCAACCACTCTTTTTTTTTCTTAATCAATCAGTACTATACTATCTGCCACATTTTTTCCAAATTCTAATTGATGCTTTTCAGCCTCACACAAATCACTCAGATTTATCATCTATCTATCTATGTTTACGTTTAGACGAAAAATAATTATTATAATTAAAGATAATTAGAAAACATATGACTAATTTGTCTAGTACCCATCAAACGCTGGAAATCACCCATAATATTAAAACGAGACAACAGTTCTTTGGTAATCAACAAGTCAATACATATATACATACATGCATACATATATATATATATATATATATATATATATATATATATACATATGTGTGTGTGTGTGTGTTTTTATATATATATATATATATATATATATATATATATATATATATATATATATATATATATATATATATATATATATATATATTATATATACATAGCATATTAATGTGGAATTCTCATTCTGGTTTACCAGATGCATTAAATCAGTAAAGTAAAAAATCTATTAACGTTAACATCTGGGTACTTAAATGGAACAATAAATTCGTGTCTTCCGTGTCCCGCGAGGTGATAATTAAATCCGTGTTTGTTTCCATGCCATGGAAATTACCTTTACCAAGCTAAAAAACCTTATTATCGTCAGTCCACCTTGCTAACTTTGTGCAGTAAGCTAAATTTACTTCATAACTCTCCAGATCTTTGTTATTTTCACTTTTGGCAGCTGCCAAAGTAATTGTTCTTTTTAATTGTTCTTTTTATTTAAAATGAGTTTGGATTGTTTTCCAATATTTTCGTCCCATAAAGAGAATGGAACTGAGGAAAATGGTTTCTCTCCGGTTTTTGTACGACCTTGCCCTATTTCGTCATTATTATTTCTCCTGCTTAAGTTTTTTCTTTTCAGTTTTGGCTATATAAGAGATTTTATGCTGCCCGCTCAACAAGTTTCTGTAGAAGATCTAGCAGTTGGAAATAAATTACATCTCTGGCGGAGGAGTCTCGCAAACTTTTTCCCATTTTACCTTGCTTGAAAAGATACGAACATTTAATTCTGACTCTAAAAATAGATTGGCTCAATGTGGACACTTTTCGCTTAGACTGCAGAATAATTAGAGTCCATTGTAACTATAGACAATGAATGTTAGGTGTGTGTTAATAATTAAAGCTTAATATTCCACATTTATAGACTTTTGGTTGGCTTAAATATTGCATTTATTATTATGCTGGATAAAACGAAATTAAACTACCTCGTACGGTGATAATAATGAAGGGAACTCTGTTAAGAGATTCCAGGATATTAATATTTCCTGAAAAACCTCATTCAATACTTCGAGCATTTGTATTTTAGATTCCTACGTACTAAATGATCCGATTGCATTATTTCACGTATATCCGGCCTGTAAAATTAGAGATGCACAACACACAAGGGTGAAATATTAGCTAACATTCTGATCATATGAATACACCCGTCCTGTACTGGCGTGATACAGTTTACATTACTGAAGCGACAACCAACCCTAACCTTTAAGAACCATTCCTTTGACTCTTAGCTAAGACTTTGGAGCACGTATGCTTGATGGACATTATCGGGCTTCAGTATTGGAAATGTCACAACGGCTAAGGAATAGAAATTTCACAATTTTCTTAGTTCTTGTGATTATTTAGAACATTCACTTTTGTATGCGTTGAGAGAAAAGTTAAATGCCAAAATCACCAACATTCAAAAAAACACCCGTAGTTGAGAAAGGAAGATAACAATCGTAGTAAACAAAGGCTTTTCCTCCACATAAATGTCAGGATGCTTCCGTAAAAAGACAGTTCATCAACCCATGGGGCAGAAACTAAAACACTCGAATACGTAAAATTAAATATCATGGATGGAATTTCACTACAGTGAAAATAAAGACTAAAATCGTTTTTTGCTTTCGAACAGTACGACTTAAACTAAAATAATGGACGAAGAGACTGAACCTGGAAACTGGAGCCATGCACTACACTTCAATGATTTAGCAACAGAGATCGAATATGGAAAGAGTTGTCAACGAAGGGGAACTGAGAAATTGTATAATTCAATCAGATATTCCCTGTGGAATAATAAAGACTTTTTTTATACCAGCGAGCAGACTGTTCATATTTCACCCGTTTCTGGTGAGGTGGATCTTGTCTCAGCAATATTTTAGGTCTGAAGATTTCAATATTTTCCACAGCTTTTTCCAGCTGCTTAAATTCCGTTATGAGAAGCCAACAAAACAAGTAGTAAGAAACGATATTGTAACAACCTAGTAAGTTCATTTTTATGGTCAATTTTCGAGAATAACAAATAGCTATAAAGGAGCATTAATATCTGCATTCACACAAACTTGCATACAAATGTATAAAAAAGAGAAATTTAGTATATGAATTACTGAGACAGCGAGATACGAGACCTGACAGCTCACCATTAAATTCCTTTTCATTACAGAGGTGCCATCGTCAATAATAGAAAAGTGACTTTTCCTGGAAAATCGAAAAGCTCCAACTCCTTCAGACACAGCTCTCGGGTGCATGTGATATCTCCAGCCTTTAATAGCTTTAGCACGTGAATAAATTGCCGTTCTTGAGTGATGCATCTCGTAATTATATGCATTTAATTTGTTTTCCATTTTCGTATTTTGCATTATGACCTATATTTACAACATACGTAGAAAAACATTTGAAACAGATGGAACATTATGGGGAGGGGTCTAGGATATTCCAACCACACCTTTATTGCAAATACCATGAAAAATAAAAGGTAAATGACCCTTTGGCCGTCCAGAATCTATGAGAGAGAGAGAGAGAGAGAGAGAGAGAGAGAGAGAGAGAGAGAGAGAGAGAGAGAGAGAGAGAGAGCTCAAATGATTTATTTAAAATAACATTGTTTCACGTTAAATATACCTTACAGCAAAAGGGAACATTTATCTAAATGAAATACGATGATTTATCGACCATCAATTGGAAATACAGTGTACAAAGAGAGTAAAACTCTCAATCTTCCGACATTAAATCAATAATTTGCCAAACGAATCCAAAGACACACTCATTAGCAGCTGAGACCAATATAGATAAACTTTTGCAAGTCTCCACATCATACAAACCTTGGCACTGGGCGTTAAGCATGTACCTATAATCTACGTGAAACTCAATTCAAGTTCCTTGCTTGTAGCTGATTGGGGAAAAATAAGGGAAGATAACTGGCTATCCTGTTCTTGTCTTTCGGTTTCCTGTTATCGATTCAGATTCGCGGAAAACTGGAGGAATATTTCGGAACGCGACTGTTTTTTCTGTTACTCTGCAGATCACTCCTGACATTCGTGGTATGAAAGATATGCAATTTGGTCTTCGCTACAAAATCTCCGAAATTTTATAAAACATGGAATATTTACGATTGCCCTGCTCATGCCTTTCAAATAAGGTAGGTCACCTACACTGTATAAATACAATAACTTTTTAACATCACTGAAGGTTCAGATACATAGAAAAATTAAAATAATCTGTCTCGCAAAATTTTTCTTTACAATTCGGTATCTTATTCAAGGCTATTCATGCTTGGAAAGATAAGGACATCATACTGAGCTGCTAAAAAATTCGCAAAACTTTGAAAAATGAGGGATTCAAAGAGGAAGATTGTGGGATTTTTCAAATGTACATCATTGAAGCATAAATAGATTAGCACATAAGGTGTGGCTACAATATCCTAGACCTCTCCTCAAATGTTCCACCTATTTCAAATGTTTCTTTACATATGTTGTAAATATAGGTCGAAATACAAAATAAGAAAATCTATAACAAATTATTAATTACGTGTTACTATGAGATGTAGGCTATCACCTTTACCGTGGAGGCATGGCACAAAAATGAGATAATCTAAAATAAAAAAAAAAATTGAATGAATTTGTTTGGCCTATTGCAATGCTTACTTTAGCCTCCTTCGTGATTTCTTCCTGATTAACTTCCGTGAATGCGTTTCTTATTTATAGTAATTTTAAAGTCTTAAACATCTATTTGAAATTTGTCTTATCAGATCTCACATACCCATAGCGGCCGATCAAAGTTAATTTCAGCATTTTACACATGAACTTTAAAGAAAGAAAGATTAAAAGAGACCCCCGTTAATTAGAAAAACAAAAGGAGAAAATAACATTACTCAGTTCTTCTCCTTTTACGCAACCTACCAACTAATCTTATTCAATGAGATGTTAATTTCGTTTCCCCCCCCAAAAAAAAATAATATTTTACTAACAAAAAGAGACATTAAGGTGGCAAATATTCAATTAAAATTTTGAATTCATCGAAGTTGAAGGAACGAGCTATATTTTATGGCCTCAGGCAACTAACAGATAATTCTGAGAACCCTTCCTTTTGCAACCGGTGGCACGCCGGACACACCAACAGTTGCCCAGACATCCTTTCATGGTTACATTTTGAAGAACTCTCACAGTACTAAGAACGCCCCACGTATACACAGTCGTTGCTCGTCTGAAAGGACATCAGGCCGTCAGCAGGCCGAAACGAGAGGTAGATTAATCACTGTGCAATCTAAGTCTTCGGACATTGCCGTTGCTGTGTTTGAGGAGTTTCCCATACTTTCCTTTCACAGCTGTTTTTATCGGTTTACTATGATACTATAGCAATGTGCTGTTACATTACCGGACGTTATCAATGCACTTTCACGCTATCAGGTTTTGTACGTGTTACTGCTTTAATCTAAGCGAGATTTGTAAACATGGGTCTATGAAAGCACAGTACTCCCCTCTGAAAAACTTACAATTATGATTCACATAAAAAATGGTACGAAAATTATGTAAAAACTTTTCATGAAGGGTATTATTGTGAATTACGTCTTTGCTTAATTTGTAAATCATTTCACTTTATTCATATTGTCTCCCTCTCTTCTACTGCCTTTATCCAAATATGGTTGCTCTGCTGATGGCAAGCTGCCAAGCAATGTCAAGTATCAAGTCACTATCCCAGTGCAATTGATGATCCATGCCCTTAGAAGAGACGAGATTATGGATGAGATTTTCCTTTTCTTCTGTGCGTTTTCACCATCGTTACGGAGGGTATATTTCTTTTTTCGCATAATTTTGACGACAGTTATTAGATACCATGTGTTAGTCACCATGCTCATTTTTTTTCAAACTTTAGTTCCCGCCTAGACTCTACCAACCAACGATCTAAGTGAAATTTTCAGCCTCATCCTTTTTTTCTTAAAATTATTTACTTTCTTGCCATTCTTTTACATATCGCGCTCTTCGTGATTTATAATATTCTGACGAGAGAACCGCAATTATGTGTGTGTCTGTGTGTATATATATATACATACATACATACACACACACATATATATATATATATATATATATATACATACATACATATATATATATATATATATGTGTGTGTGTGTGTGTGTATATGTATTTGTATATATATATTATATATATATATATATATATATATATATATATATATATATTATTGTCAAGGATTTATCCCTCCTCATTTAGCCACCAGTGCATCATTATTCTTGAAATGCAGTTTCTCTTTTCATAGGACTATCGGGGCAGGGAAATATGGCGGGCGAGGGAGAAGCAAGCGTATTTCAAACCAGAGAATAACAGTTAGCGCTAGTTTTCTTAATTGTAGGAATCACCTCCCCCCACTCACCTGATCTGGGGAAACAATGTGGACCTCCTTTTCACCCTACCACGTGATGTGGGAGTAGTTAAATATTGCGAGCTTAAGGGACATAGTGGGGCTAGCCGACAGGTAGGACCTTAACCTCTAAGTAATTAATCTTAAGGATCCTTTCCCTCCGCTCTTTTTGCTGGCTACATGACTTCTTGCAGGTCCGAAAGGCCTAAATTTCGACAAACAGGCCCAAGCCAAGCGCAGTCTCAGAGATGGCAAGCAGAGGCCTCCGATATCCCGCCGAAGACGCATGTCTGCATTCCTTCCGTCTTAGCTGGGTGAACGCTACTCCGATGAATGGCCGAGTTGATCGTGTTTTGGCGCCAACAACTGTAGACCAGGATTCCTGTCCTGCCCAGTGCGTAATCAAATGCCCTTGTTCATGATTGACATCCACCTTTCGCAAACCATTCCTGATCGCAGCCTGAAAGCGGCAATCCCGTTGCTACAAGTGCATCATCATAATTACCTGATTCCATTATCCTGGAGCTCACCCCGTTCAAAGAATAACTGTCAGAGACGATTTAATGTAATTTTAACCTAACCGAGTTATTGTTATAACGGGGATGATTGTACCTTGGCCCCTTTCATATCTCCATGGCTTATTTGCCAAGTACTGCATTATTGCTCTACTGTATATAATTTATGTGCCTGTAAATTGGTTACATGATACATTCTTTTTCTCTCTTGCATATTTGCCCCAGCTCTCTGTAAATAAACCCCTTTTACTTGTAAAAGAAGTCTAGTCCCAAATGGCGATCTTAATCATGTACGAGTACTTATAAATCCAGGAAAATCTAAGGTGAGTTTCCAGTAGCTTCCTTTTTGCTTATAAACTCGGGCCCCCTTGGTTCTTTGGCAGTCAATTATACTAAATTGTTCCAATTCTCTCCCCAACCAAGGCCCCTGTTTATAACAATATTTATATATATATACGACTATATATATATATATATATATATATATATATATATATATATATATATATATATATATATATATATATATATATAATATATATATATATAATATATATATATATATATATATATATATATATATATATATATATATATATATATATATATATATATATATATATATATATATAAAGCACTGTTTCCGTGAACGAAATCACTGAAGTGTTGAGGAACGTTTACAGGTGAGCGTTCCAAGGACAGATCCCCGACCCGATGGATGACATAGCCATCAAGTTCTGTCCCACACTGTTGTTCGCTTTGCATATGTATCGCATGCCTCTTAGAAATAACGCTCATTTCTCTATAAATACGCAAGATGGTTCCTCGCTACATATCAACGTACTCCTTGCACAAACAAAACATCAGTCAACTTTTGCACTTATCAAAACCCTACCACCCGTCAATCGTTTCAGAGGGAAAGGGGGAAAACAGTAGAGACCAAATTGTAAAGAGGCAAACAGAACACGTCCTCTTTCCTAAATACCAGCGAACATGATTTACATACCTCTGAAGCATGATTTCGCCCCTGCAAAGCAGCCATTGAAGTAGCAGAACACAACATTGGTGCAGCAGAACATGCTAGAGAAAGAAAAATGATTCATCATCAGCAAATGTGGGCCTTATTTCATATCTGTCTGCTACGTCAGTTAAGAACAACTGTACATGATTACATACCTTTTAAGTATGATTACGACCCTATAAAATGGCCATGGCAGTAGTAGAAGAACTCATCAGCCTGGCACAGCAGCTGGAAAAAAATTATACATCATCAGCAAATGTTAGGCATCTCATCTTTGCCTGTTACATCAGTTAGCCTATTAACTGACATAGCTGCAAAACATGTATTCTAAGCTTCTCTCAATCCTATCGCCACGACGGAATCACAGTAAGTTAACTTATTTATGGAAAAGAAACTTGAGCGAGTAATCTTAGGCATTTTAGGATGCCATATTCATACATGACTGACCTGGCCAAGGAACAAACACCACCCGCTGACATTAATGACATAACAATGAAGCAAATCACTGATGTGAAAGGGTCAGTTTTATCTCAAATGATTCAAAATATCAGAATTATTCAATTCGTGATAAAATAAAATCGTTCGCTAATCTGTAGAAGCTATTCAACAGAAAGCAGAAAGAATTCACCAAGAAGCAGCGAAGTATCATTTTCTCCCAATAAAGATCCCCAAAACTGTTAATAACAAAATCTTTATTCTACGTTCCAGAAGATGAATCAACTTAATGCTATGCAATTTCAACACCCCCAAAAGGTCATGGATGCCAAGAAAAAAGCATGAAAAGTCGATGTTACATAAATTTGACCAACTACACAGAGATTAAGAAATGGTGACACCCTGATGATGCCAACCTTTAACGAAACTGATCCAGAAATATGACATAAGGCAAGATGGTAAAGACTGCCGCTTCGTCTGGAAAAAAATCATAAACGCTTAACCTTTATCCACTGGTGACCAACGATTTAACTAAGGAAAAGATACCAGACACTGCTATACCCCAGAATTTGCAAAATCCTAGTTTACTATTTTTGATGTTTCATGCATCTGCGGAGTTTTCCATATATCGTTGATACTGCATTCTATCTCTTGTATCCTTAGTACTAGCAATTTCCCCCTCTTTACCGTGTCTGTCAGTTCCTACATGGTATCTTTATGATAAGAATATGAATTCATTCATCCATTATCATTTTACGGAATCTATTGCACAACATTATAGGCTATTAAGTATGCCTACATCCCTATGACTGTCGTGAAAAGAAAGCGCAGAACCTAAATGCCATCATTTATTGTGGACATACATTACGAAATATGCGGATTCAGAAAATAAATAAACTGAACTGAACCATATCTGAGGAGTGTACAGAAAATACATATAACAAAGTCCTACTCTACTCTGTTTCCACTCAGACCCCGACGATGGTTATACGGTTTTCTGGGTTTGTAGTAAAAAAATTCGCTGAATGTGATAAATGCCAGAAACGTATTTCAAAAACCGTTAGAAATGAGGTAATCCTTTTAACATCACTGGAAAAACTAAAATCATGAGACGGCGTTTTCAATGTTGGTATCATTAGGCCCACGTAGGTTTACTTTGATAATACATCGTCTTTCATTTTAAATAATCCTTTTTGCAACACTTTATACCTCGATATACACTTGGTCTCCATGAAATACAGCCCGGCTTTGTTGAAATCGAGTTCTCTGATGTTCTCCGCCGGAATTTTAAAGAGCTGCTGTAGCATTACCACCCCCTCCTCCCCACCTCCCCCAGGCCCCACAACACCATGGACCTAACCCACTTTCATCTTATGACGCGATTTCTACTTTCCTCAAATAAGCCATGTATGGACGGTTATTATGAAAGTAAAACAATGACAAATATGCAACATTCGGGCTGGAAAGGAATTTTGCGGTTCTGACCGAGTCACTCGTCTCTTTTCTTGCGATACCATTTATGACATAATGACTTTCATCGGTTACTGAAAAATTTATGAAGAAAAAGACGTACCTGAAATAAATATGCCAGACACTGGTGGTATGAATGGTATATATATATACTTCTAAGAACTCGCATCAAACCTATACAGTGACTCGATTCTAGTAGTTTCTTACTATATACTGTAGGTGCCAGTTATAAAATGCTTATAACAATCGCTATTAGAAAAATGTTGTGCAGTCAAGTCTTTTACCATATTTACAATGATTTCATATATTTTAAATAATGCTTGCTTAATATACATTATTTACTATAAGCAAGAAATTTTACATTACGTGAGTACAGACTGACACATTGGGATAAAAGCTAAAGCACTTCAGTTTTCGCTAAGGCTCGGAATCCGAATGTCAAGTTTCTTATTTGTACCTAGTTTTTGCATCATTATAGGCCCGGTATATGTGTAGTAAGCTAGGGCACATTTATTATTAAACTTATTATTTCATCAGTTTTCGCGTACGATCTGGTGTCTCACATGTAAATAAGTGCTTCGGTAGGAATTCAGTCTAATCGTGTACATTCGAATAACATGGAATTAGCCTACTACAATCAGCAGCCGATATCATCAGCAGTGTTGCCATGACAAGAAGTTTATTAAGACGAAGTTTCACTGACAGACCGACACCGATCATGGCTGGGGGATCTACTGTACAATACTACTGATGTACGGAAATTCATGTGATACGCCCATTACAAATCCTTCTCACTAACAGAATAATTAAGTGAACAGAGTATTGAAATTACGACATGGAGTTAGCAGAGTAACTTACTCAACAACTTTCTATGCATTAACGACATTTAGAAAGAAAGTTAAGTATATCTTAGTTTAACCAGACAACTGAGCTAATTAACAGCTCTCCTAGGGCTGGTCAGAAGGATCAGATTTATTTTACATGGCTAAGAACCAATTGCTTACCTAGCAACGGGACCTAAAGCTTATTCTGGAATTCGAACCACATTATAGCAAGAAATGAATTTCTATCACCAGAAATAAATTCCTCGTATTCTTCATTGGCCGGTCGGAGATTCAAACTCGCGACCAGCAGAGTGCTAGCTGAGAACGGAACCCACTGCCCCAACGAGGAACAACGATATTTAGAAACTTCACTCACAAATGCAATTATAATAAATCTTGAACCCCAAGGAAATCATCAAAACAATATTTTGGTATCTATCATGTATGCAGAAAATGTATAAACAATAAACAATATAGCAAATTCTCTCTCTCTCTGTATCCATCTATCTATCTTCCCTATAACCATCATAGAGGGTATACAGTATACCTGGGGTTGCGATCTCTATACCAGTACTACGTAGTTCGGTGGTCTTCCACCAGGGCGGCACTGCAAAGTCTTGTGGACATCTTTAAAGGTCTGGTAACCTGCAAATTGAACAGGGGTTTAGTGTGATCGTGAATTTTTTTTTATTTTACCGTTAATGTTTAATGAGTAAGTGTTTAGCGAATGTTTACGGTTTAGAGAGCAAGAGTTTTGTGAATGTTTATGAGTGTTTAGTGAATGTTTAGTTTATGGTTAAGTGAATATTTTGTGAATGTTAGTGAATGTTTAGTGAATAAGTATTCGGTGGATGTTCAGTGAATGTTTAGGATTTAGTGAATGTTTAGTGAGTGTTTAGGGTTTAGTGAAGGTGTAGTGCATGTTAATTTTTAGTGAATGCTTAGTGTGTAAGCATTCAGTGAATGTTTAAGGTTTATGAACGTTTAGTGTGTGCTTAGGGTTTAGTGAAGGTTTAGTTTTAGTGCATGTTAATGTTTAGTGAATGTTTAGTAAGTATTCAGTGAATGTTTAATGTGTAAGTATTCAGTGAATGTTAGTGAATGTTTAGTGTAAGCATTCAGTGAATGTTTAGTGAATGTTTAGGGTTTAGTGAATGTTTAGCGAGTGCTTAAGGTTAGGTGAATGTTAGTGTTTAGTGAATTTAGTAGGTATACAGTGGATGTTTATTGTGTAAGTATTCAGTGAGTGTTTAGGGTTTAGTGAATGTTAGTGTTTAGTGAATGTTTAGTGTGTAAGCTTTCAGTGAATGTTTAGGGTTTAGTAAATATTTAGTGTGTTTTTAGTGAGTGCTTAGGGTTTTAGTGAATGTTAGTATTTAGTGAGTGATTAAAGTGTAAGTATACAGTGAATGTTTACTGTGTAAGTATTCAGTGAATGTTTAGTGTTTAGGTTTTAGTGAATGTTTTGTGATTAGTGTTTATTGAATTTTCAGTAATTATGCAGTGAATGTTTAATGAGTGTTTAGTGAATGTCTCGTGAAAAGTAGTGTTTAGTGTGCAAGTGTTTAGTGAGTGTTTAGGGATTTATTGAGCATTTAGGGTTTAATGAGTGTTTAGTGTATGTTTAGTGTATGCTTAGTGAATGTTTAGTGAGCGTTTAGTTTATAGTGAGCACTTAGTGAATGTTTAGTGTTCAGTAAGCACTTAATGAATGTTTAGTGAGTATTTAGTGTTTAATGAATGTTTAGGATAAAGTGAGTGTTTAGTGAATGTTTAGTCTGTAAATGTTTAATGAATGTTTAATGAGTGATTAGTGAATGTTCATTGACTGTTTATTGTTTAATGAGTGTTTGGGGATTTAATGAGCATTTAGGGTTTAGTCAGTATTTAGTGTTTATGAGTCTTTAGGGTTTAGTGAGTGTTTAATGTATAGTGAGTGTTTAGTGAATGTTTAGTTTGTGTTTAGAGTATAGTGAGTACTTAGTGAATGATTAGTGCATTGTGAGTACTTAGCACATTCTTGGTGACTGTTTGGTGTTTAGTGAATGTTTTAGTATTAAGTGAGGGTTTAGTGAATGTATACTGAGTGTTTGGGGCCCAGTGAGTATTTAGTGCGTGTTTAGTGTTTTATGAGTGTTTAGTGAGCATTTAGTGTATAGTGAGTACCTAGTGAGTGTTGAGTATTCAGTTAGTGTTTAGTGTTATTGAGTGTGAGTGTATAGTAAGTGTGAGTGTAGCGAGTGTGAGTGTATAGTAAGTGTGAGTGTTTAGTGAGTGTAAGTGTATTGAGAATTTTAGTGTTTAGAGAATGTACATTACTGTTTAGTTAGTGTTTAGTGGCTGTATGCAAAGAAAGTCCTGTAATTTACAGGAAACATTTATGCTAAGCACTGCTTAGATCCAAGAGCAGATGTTTAAGCCTTGACCACAATGGTTGGGGTGATTAGGCCAACCAATTTTTGTAAGGTAATTTTTCTCTGTGAAATTGGGTCAATAATAATTTTCATAATAATAACAATTATAATAATAATAACAGCAACAACAATAATAATGATAACAATAGTAAAAATAATAATAGTAATAGTAATAATAATAAGATAATAATATAACAGTAATAAAGTACGGTACTATGAGCTGGAGAGAGACCTTTCAACATGGCTGCCCGTGGTCACACACTCGGCAGGTAGATCACCACTCCAGTGATTGATGCTCTATGATTAATATATATATATATATATATATATATATATATATATATATATATATGTGTGTGTGTGTGTGTGTGTGTGTGTGTGTGTATATGTATACACATATCTACCTGTATATATATAGATATATGTATGTATGTATGTATGTATCATGGTGGAGGTGGGTTACTGCCGAAGCCAAGTACAGTTTCCCCGCTCCCGATAGGTAAATAAGTACGGCAGATTCGGCATTAACCTATACCTCGCTTGGTGGCTCAATGGAGTCGTTGGAAGGTACTGTGTTCAGGGATCGAGACCCGGCGGTAGCGATCCATTATCATTTAAAAAATTCCCCTTTGGTGCTAATTCCTCATCAGGAATATTCCCGAAGTAGCATGAATTGGATATTAAAAGACATTTGTAGCTTAATGATTATATATAATATATATATATATATATAAATATATATACATACACACATATATATACATATGCTTATATATATATATATATATATATATATATATATATATATATATATATATATATATATATATATATATATATATATAGAGAGAGAGAGAGAGAGAGAGAGAGAGAGAGAGTGGAGAGAGAATATTACATAAAAATTAAAGGAAATGATAAACTTTATCAGATAAAAACTGCAATAGTTCAAGATTGCATCAAAAGAAGAGAGAGAGAGAGAGAGAGAGAGAGAGAGAGAGAGAGAGAGAGAGAGAGAGAGAGAGAGAGAGATTAAAGAAGGAGTAAAGGAAATAATAAAATCATCTGATAAAAATTGAAACATGTCCAGATTGCATCAACACACACACACACGCACACACACACGAGAGGGAAAGAAATAATGAAATTCATCCGATAAAAACTAAGAGAGTTAAAGATTGCATCAATATAGAAAGATAATGAGAGAGAGGGAGAGACGCTCTTGACATCGAGGGAAAAGACTAAACGAAGAGCATCAAAGGCTTTCGGGGGAATGTTTAGATAAATGGAGGAAGAAGGGAGAGGGAATGTTTGGGGCTTCACCAGAAAGAAAGCGATAGAGTAGTCTCCTGAAGGAGGGAAATTGTTGTGCCTCGTGAGAGAATTGTTTCTTGAGTACCCAGTGAACTATATAGGACGCCTGAACAACAACTCTCATTACTGCAGCACTAGGCTGTAACATTAGGGCAAGACAACACAAGTTTATATAATATATACGGATAATATTATATATATATATATATGCGTTATATATAGAGATAATATATATATGCTCTTGTTATCGTCTTATATCCGATGGATATATATATATATTCAAGAAAGAGAAGAAATTGGTCAGCGATGGGAGCCAGTACACCATGTAAGGCAAATAAGAAACCAGCCAAGTTGCCACAACAACTGTGGGAGGGAAGTCAGGATGGATTAAGAAATAAAATTATAAAATACCCAGAAGGAAAAATTTGGTAAAGAAAAGCGTGCTTTCCTGTTCATCCACCAAGGAACATTTCTTTCATATCAGCCTGCCTTGCACACTCGAAAAAATGGGAAAGTGAACAAAAGAGGAAAAATGCCTGTTTGTACCCCCAAGCAAATGGAACTCAAACCCTCGACCAAGGAAGGCAATGGTACAATGGCTAGGTTTGCATTAAGAGTAATCTTCTCTAAGAAAGGTTGCTTACCACGACTAAAGGGTCCCTTCCACTCACTGGTTTGATATCGGAGTATCCTTCTCCCAGAAGAGTTGCTTCCAAAGGTTAGAGTCTCTTCTACCCTATGTCGTGTAGGAAGGGACGTCGCACCCTGAAGAATGTTGCAAAGGAAAAATCACATTCGCCCTCGAAACAATATATAGATATACAGATATATATGCATGTATATCTATATATATATATATATATATATATATATATATATATATATATATATTGTAAATGTATGTATCCATGTATGTACAGTTCGAGTATATTCTTTTCATGTTCTGTTTCTTGGTGAGCGAGGAAGTCCTTCAACTGTTCGATATCCTCTTCTTTCTTAATAATATCATCCTCCTTGATGATGCAATGTGACATTGCTAAATGCCGTCGGCAATAATAAAGTGTGATATGATATACGTTTATACCTTTTCTAAATGCCCCATTGATAGCGATATATATATATATATATATATATATATATATATATATATATATATATATATATATATATATATATATATATATATATATATATATATATATTGTAAATGTATGTATCCATGTATGTCTAGTATATGCATTATATATATATATATATATATATATATATATATATATATATATATATATATATATATATATATAATATATATATATATATATATATATATATATATATATATATATGTATATATATATGTATATATATGTATAATGTATATACAGATATACATACACACACACATATATATATATATATATATATATATATATATATATATATATATATATATATATATATATCGTTATCAATGGGGCATTTAGAAAAAGGTATACGTATATCATATCACACTTTATTATTGCCGACGGCATTTAGCAATGTCACATTGCATCATCAACGCTAAACTGAACTAAAAAGAAGAGAGTCTTTTTAGCTCAGTTCAGCCTTGATGATGTACAGTAATGTGACATTGTTAAATAATAAACTGTGATATAATATACGTATGCCTTTTCTTAAATACCCCCCTTGATTGCAACTAAGACGCCTGCAGCTATATGACCTTTTTACACATATATGCACTGTGTGTGTGTATGAATAAATACGAGCGTTTATGTAAGGTAATATGCCATTCCTTTACTAATTCCATTTTGTATGCATAGATATGAGGCTCTTAACGATTTTACTCAATGGTTTACAAAGCAGATTCAATGAGACACCAGTAATTAAGTAATTTTAGGTCTGGTCAGTATTTTTAGTCTAGATTCCGAGTCCATTTCTAGAAGCATGTACAAGAGACAAATTCTTTTCCTCTGGAATCTTATTTCACCTGAACTGAAGACTTCAACACTTTTCTCAAAACATATTTTGGAAATTTGTCTTTTTCTTCCTTTTTTATCCCAGTTTCCGTTAGAATCATCTGTAAATAAAGTTATATGCTTTGAAGAAGTAGAGGGAAAGGTAACCATGTTGCCAGTATTCAAAAACGTTTGTGCGCAATTGTCGGCTATGAATCTTTTTGGATTAGTGTTATTGTTTATAAAGGGAGTTCAAAACTTTGGACAAGATATTGTTAAAAATGTTTTTGGAGGACTACCTAGCCATCTGCATGGAAAGGCAATGTCTGCTCTCAGGAATTGGATCAACCACAGTGAAACTGATGACACCATTCGGAAGGAAGAATTTCATATACAAAAGAATGAGGATTTAGAGAAGGAGTTAAGGAAAAAGTGATCCTGTGTTGAAGAGCTTCGAAAACCTCTAGATGATATTCAGGAAATGATAAAGAAAAGTGGAAGCAAAAATAAGGACCTTTCCTCGAATAACGAATGACTTATGAAAAAAAAATGAAGAAAAGGAGGATGATATTATTAAGAAAGAAGAGGATATCGAACAGTTGAAGGACTTCCTCGCTCACCAAGAAACAGAACATGAAAAGAACGAAGGAAAAATACTCGAACTGGAAAATGAAAAAAATGCGAATGTGGTCTACATCGCCTATCTCGAGGAAAAGGTGAAGGCCCATGAAGCGGAGAGAAAGATGAGGAAAGAGCTGGAAGGACGCCCACGGCCCTCACATCAAGAAGTTCATGTTCCTCGAGCAAGAAATACTCGTAGCGCTCTTAATAACAGCCGTGGAAAAGAGGTCCAGAGGGATAATTTAGGTGTCCAGTCGAAGGTCCAGAAGCCAGACGATCGAACTCAATCGCTCCAACGGGACTTGGCTGACAAGGAACTGCAAATTGTCTCGTCGAAGGAAAAACTCAACGACGGAGGAGGAAAGTTGGGTTCGTTCGAGAAGAGGCCAAAGAGATGAAGAACTAGCTCTGCCGAATTGGGAGGTGGAAGGAAAAAGCGGAGGAAGCACAGACGAAGAAGATTAAGGGCCCATCCTCGAAGTTGTTGGGTCCTCTCCAGGCCCGCTTCCCCAGCCTGGCAGGATACCTGCCTTCCTCCGAGGAAGCAGCCTCTGGGTCGTACCCTTCCCTTCAAGGCTGCCATCAAGAGACTGGCGAGCCTTGGTAGCTTTTGGGCCTCATCCTTGAAGTTCTTGCGTTCTCTCCAGGCCCACTTCCCAGCCTGGCAGAATATCTGCCTTCCTCCGTGGAAGCAGCCTCTGGGTTTGGACCCTTCCTTTCAAGGCTGCCCTCAAGAGACTGACGAGCCTTGGGGCTTTTGGGCCCTCTCCAGGCCCACTTCCCCAGCCTGGCAGGATACCTGCCTTCCTCTGAGGAAGCAGCCTGTGAGTCGGACCCTTCCCTTCAAGACTGCCCTCAAGAGACTGGCGAGCCTTGGGGGCTTTTGGGGCCCACCCTTGAAGTTTTTGGGCCCTCTCTAGGCACGCTTCCCCAGCCTGCCAGGATACCTGCCTTCCTCTGAGGAAGCAGCCTCTGGGTTGGACCCTTCCCTTCAATTCTGCCATCAAGAGACTGGCGAGCCTTGGGGGGCTTTTGGGCCTCATCCTTGAAGTTCTTGGGCCCTCTCCAGGCCCGCTTCCCCAGCCTGGCAGGATACCTGCCTTCCTCCGAGGAAGCAGCCTCTGGGTCGGACCCTTCCCTTCAAAGCTGCCCTCAAAAGACTGGCGAGCCTTGGGGGCTTTTGGGACCCATCCTTGAGGGGCTTGGGCCCTCTCCAGGCCCGCTTCCTCAGCCTGGCAAGATACCTGCCTTCCTCCAAGGAAGCAGCCTCTGGGTCAGACCCTTCCCTCCACCATACTCTTAGCTTTCTCTTACCCAGCTTTTCAAATATGACACTTGCTCTCTCTGGAGGCTTCCAGACGATTTGAAGCATCTTGGAGATTGTTCCTGGAGACTTTGGAGTTTGGTGCATGCGCAAATGGCATTTCTCTCATTATTCCAGGAGCTGGAGACTGAAGGATTTCAAAATGTCTTCAAGGAAAATCTTGAAGGTTTTAGATCATTTTAACATCGTGTTAACCATTAATTAGATATTTTGAAGCGGTCTTCAGCTTCTAAAGCATTCCTGGAGAATCCAATGGGCGTTTCCAAAGGCTTCAGAGCCTTGAGATCGTCTTGAAGCCTTCAGAAACCCCAGAAGCCTCCGGAATTCATCTCCAAGAATGTGGGCTTATTCATCTCCAAAAACGTGGGCTTCCCCCAAAGAAATCTTCGAAGCCTTTCATCTCTGATTTCTTCTCCATCAAACTCTGTTCTCTAGTATTGTGCAAGAAATCCAAAGGCTGCAGAGCCTAGAGATTGTCTTGAAGCCTTTAGAAGCCCCAGAAGCCTCCGGAATTCCCAGAAAACTTTGGAATTCCCAGGAAACTTTGGAATTCCCAGATTCCCTATTGTCACTCAGGGGATGACAAGAATGATCTGGACAAGATCCACTTGGAGCATAGAGGGTATATACCTGGAGTTGCGATAGCTATACCAGTACTACAAAGTTCGGTGGTCTTCTACCAGGGCTGCGCTGCAAAGCCTTGCAGCCATCTTTAAAGGTCTGGTAACCCACAAATTGAACAGGGGGTTAGTGCGATGGTGAATTTTTTTTATCGTTAATGTTTAATGAGCGTTTAGCGAATGTTCAGGGTTGAGTGAGTAATGTTTAGTGAATGTTTATGAGTAAGTATTTAGTGAATGATTAGTTTAGTGAATGTTTGGTGAATGTTTATGAGTAAGTATTTAGTGAATGATTAGTTTAGTGAATGTTAGTGAATGTTTGGTGTGTATTCAGTGAATGTTTAAGGAGTGTTTAGGGTATAGTGAATGTTAGAGAATGTTTAGTGTGTAAGTATACAGTGAATGTTTAGTGAGTGTTTAGGGTTTAATGAATGTTTTGTGAATGTTAGTGAATGTTTAGTAAGTATTCAAGGAATGTTTAGTGAGTGTTTAGGGTTTCGTGAATGTTTAGTGTGTAGGTATTCAGTGAGCATTTAGTGTGTATTTAGTGAATGTCTTGTGAATATTAGTGTTTAGTGAGTGCTTAGTTTGTAAGTATGCAGTGAATGTTTAGTGGGTGTTTAGGGTTTCGTGATTGTTTAGTGTGTAAGTGTTTAGGGTTCATTGAAGGTTTGGTGCATGTTAGTATTTAGTGAATGTTTAGTGTTTAAGTATTCAGTGAATCAGTGAATTTCAGCTGTGTAAGTATTCAGTGAATGTTTAGTGAGTGTTTAGTGTTTGGTGAATGTTAGTGTTTAGTGAATGTTTAGTGTGTAGGCTTTCAGTGAATGTTTAGTGAGTGTTTAGAGTTTAGTTAATGCTTGTGTGTTTAGTGAATGTTTATGTTTACTGCGTAAGTATTCAATGAATATTTAGTGTGTAAGTATTCAGTGAATTTTTAATAAGTGTTTAGGGTTTAAAGAATGTTTTGTGAATGTTAGTGTTTAGAGATTCAGTAAGTATTCGGTAAATGTTTAGTAAGTGTTAAGTGAATGTCTTGTGAAAATTAGTATTTAGTGAATGTTTAGTGTGTAAGTGTTTAGTGAATGTTTATTGAGTGATTGGTGAATGTTCATTGACTGTTTAGTGTTTGATGAGTGTTTAGGGAATTTAATTAGCATTTAGGGTTTAGTCAGTATTTAGAGTTTAATGAGTGTTTAGGGGTTAGTGAGTGTTTAGTGTATATTGAGTGTTTAGTGTATAATGAGTACTCAGTGAATGTTTATTGTATAGTGAGTGCTTAGTGAGTGTTTAGTGTTTAATGAATGTTTAGGATTAAGTGAGTGTTTAGTGTTTAATGAATTTTTAGGATTAAGTGAATGTTTAGTGAATGTTTACTGAGTGCTTAGGTTGCAGTGAGTATTTATTGAGTGTTTAGTGTTTAATTAGTGTTTAGTGAGCATTTAGTGTATAGTGAGTTCCTAGTGAGTGTTGAGTATTCAGTGAGTGTTTAGTGTTATTGAGTATGAGTGTATAGTAAGTGCGAGTATTTAGTGAGTGTGAGTGTATATAAATGTGTGTTTAGTGAGTGTGAGTGTATAGTGAATGTGAGTGTCAGTGTATTGTGAATGTTAGTGTTTAGTGATTGTACATTACTATTTAGTTAGTGTTCAGTATCTATATGCAAAGAGAGTCCTGTAATTTACAGGAATCATTTATGCTAACCACTACTTAGATCCAAGAGCAGATGTTTAGGCCTTGACTACAATGGTTGGAGTGCTTAGGGCAACCTGTTTTTGTAAGCTAATTATTCTCTGTGAACTTGGGTCAAGTAATAATAATAATAATAATAATAATAATAATAATAATAATAATAATAAACTATAGTACGATTAGCTGGTCCGAGACCTTTCAAAATGGCCACCCAAGGTCACACTCATGGCAGGGAGACCGCCACTCCAGTGATTGACGCTCTATGGCAACCACTCGTGTACGTTCTGGTGACCAACACCCCAGAAAAGTTAACCTATGTAGACACATAACTGGTATACTGACAGAGGTCTACATTTTTCCTACAAGTTACCAACTACTGCAAAATCTTCATGCTCCAGTATTCAGTTGTTAATTAAGTAAATAATCAATACATAAATGCGATGTAAACCTCCACAAAACTGTCTCAAATACACCATCCATACGGGTGTTGGGGGGGGCCGTAATTCAATTAGACCTATGTGCAACATCCCCGAATCAGTGAGATCCTTAAGTGCTTAGTACTCAAAATCTATGAAGGTTTCATAAGAGATCATAAGGAATACATTTTCTTTTAACCTTATGCAAGGTGCGTTATGTGTAAAGAAGTCCAGATTCTACATCGTTCCTGCAAGTGAAAAAACAGGGGTACAGCTATATAGTTAAAATAATGTTACCACATATTCGTGTCTTGTATTTTAAGCTAGTAATAGCTCTAAGTTTTCAAATGTGTATTAGTATAGCATCCAATTACATATGTATTTAAATGTTGTCTTAGTTATTGTGCGTTACCATACATTGGTGCTAGTGAGTTTATTAGTAAGTATTTAGTGAATGTTTAGTAAGTGCTTAGATTTTAGTGAATGTATAGTGTGTGAGTATTCATTAAATGTTTATTTAGTGTTTAGGATTTAGTGAATGTTAGTGTTTGGTGAATGTTTAGTTTCTAAGTATTCAGTGAATGTATAGTGAGTGTTTAGGATTTTGTGATGTTTAGTGTGTAAGTGTTTAGTGAATGTTAGTGTTTAATTGATGTTTGGTGTGTAAGTATTCAGTGAAGGTTTAGTGCGTGTTTAGTAAGTGTTTAAAGTTTAGTGAATGTTTAGTGTGAGTTTAGTGAGTTTTTAGGGTTTAGTGAATGTTTAGTGAATATTAGTGTTTAGTGAATGTTTAGTGTGTAAGTATTCAATGTATGTTTAGTGAGTTTAGCATTTAGTGAATGTTAGTGTTTAGTGAATGCTTAGTTTATAAGTGTTTAGTGAGTGTTTAATGAGTGATTAGTGAATGTTGTGTTTAGGGCTTTAATGAACATTTAGAGTTTATTGAGTATTTAGTATTTAAGAAGTGTTTAGAGTTTAGTGTGTGTTTAGTGTATAATGAGTGCTTACTGAATGTTTAGCGAGTGTTTAGTGAATAGCGAGTACTTATTAAATGTTTAGTGTGTAGTGAGTGCTTAGTGAATGTTTAGTGAGATTTCAATGTTTAGTGAATGTTTAGGATTAAGTGAGAGTATAGTGAGTGCTTAGTGAATTTTTAGTGTGTGAGTATTCAGTGACTGCTTAGTGTTTAGTGCTTTATGAGTGTTTAGTGAGCGAGTGTATAGTGAGTCTTTAGTTTTATTGAGTGTGAGTGCATACTAAGTGTGAGTGTTTAGTGAATATATAGTAAGTGCGAGTGTTTAGCGAGTGTTAGCATTTAATGACTATACATCACTGTTTAGTTAGTGTTTATGCTAGACATTGCTTAGATCCAAGAGCAGATGCTCAAGTCTTGACCACAATGGTTATAGTGCTTAGGTAAACCTGTTTTGTAAGGTAATTTTTATCTGTGAAATTGGGTCAATTAATAATAATAATAATAATAATAATAATAATAATAATAATAATAATAATAATAATAAATATCTGAGATTATACGGATTAGAATGCAAAATTCTGTACTTCAACTACAATAAACCTCAGAATATAGAAATATATTTTACAGTGATGGTAAATTTACTTATTAAAAAAAATAACATATTCTTATTAATTAAACAAGAGGAAAAAAAAGCCTAGCTGCCGTAGTGCTTCGCCTCTATAGTATACTAGTGCTATGAGCTGGACCGAGACATTTCAATGTGGCCGCCCGAGGTCACACGCTCGGCAGGGAGATCGCCACTCCATGTTATTGATGCGTTCTATGTCTTATAGTCATCTTATAGTAACAAATCGGTACCTAGACACGGTAAAAATAATGAGTCTTTCCGGTACATATCTAACGGACGATAATGCAATTTAAATCAGTACGATAAAAGCGTAATTCGCTCGTCCCCGTCGTTATATTTTATAACATTATATGAAATAATTGTTCCTTTCTTATCAGTTTTAGCACACGCTAGGCCTATAGCATATGGGCTACATTCTTTCACAGCCAAATCTACGGAAAGCTGGCAATTGTCCAATAAGCACAGTATTCTAATTAATGAACATTTACAATATGGATGGTATTACATTATTTGGCTAAACGCATAGTAAATGTTCCGTGAAATACAAATAATTCCTGTTCACTGCATCTAACGATTCGTCCGTGTGGAGAATAAGCACCTTCCGCCTTAGCTGAGGCTACTGGCTATACGGCGTCACAAGATGCCAAAACAAAACACAACCGACCTTCTGTCAACTGTACATTACTTATGCCTCAAAGAAGTTGCTGCATATGTTTAATCGGTTTCACCATGTGGTTGAGTTATGGTGCTGCTGCAAAGCTTCCATGATGTATCACTTTCGGACATTAGACCATAAGTGTTGCAAGCCACCACTAGGCCTATGTGCGAGATCGGCTTTAGAACAAATCCTGATTGAAGTTGTGTGCGGCAGTTTCAGATTTTTAATCTTAATATTCAGCTTTTATAGTCCCTTAATATCAGCACAAGTCTGAGTTATGAAATAAATGGAAAGTGGCCGTTGCTGACAACACACCAACACCGAGCATTCATCAATATGGTTGCAAGTATTTGCCAAGCTTAGCAGTATGGACACTTTCTTGCACCTAACTGACCTACACGTAAATGAAATACAAAGTATTACCTGGTTTTAATGTTCAGGAGACTGAAAACAATCGCTGTTGCTCCAGCCGTTTGTCATGATGAGAGAAAGAAAAAGTGTGAGGATGACATTCGAGAACTCGTGTTCCGTCGGCTACCACAACAACACTGAACTGGATTTCCCGCTATTCCGTGACGTCACCAACGAGTACAGAAGCATCAGAGCCATCTTTTGACGCTCTGACAAATCAATTCGAATTCACATTTAAAAGGTGAGGCAACACGGCCATTTTTCGTGCTGTCTTTTAGTCTATTGCCTTCCGAATCTGTGCAAATTTGCGCTTGTTAGTCATCTTGCAACGGAATATTGACAACTTCGTTTACGCGGGGATAATAAAAAGATAGGCTTTCCAATACTTTCTTTAATTGACAGCATGCAGAATGAATCAACAAGCAATTTTTAATGAGTGGTTTCACGTAGTTGCAGCGTTATATAGGAATGGAACGGAATATATGATTTGGGCCAAAGGCCAAGCGCTGGGACCTATGAGGTCATTCGGCGAAGAAAGGGAAACAGAGCAAAGGGGTTTTAAAGGTGTAACGGGAGGAAAACCTCGCAGTTAAACTATGAAACAATTGTAAAGAGAGGGTGAAAAGTAGGGGCTACCGCCAGGGGCCGAAGGACGCTTCAAAAACTTTAAGTATTGCCTAAAGTGAAGTGCACCGCGCGAGGTGCACTGACGGCGCCACCCCTCTACGGAGGGTAGCGTTATATAACAATATATTCTAGGAACGAAATTTTCCTTTAATGATGTAAAATTACTCTGTCCACGTAACAGCATGAGCATCTTTTGTTGCAATGGTTGGCGGTATGTCTAAAGACCGTCGTCCTTGTGACTGACGATGGAGAAAACGAAATCTCACTTAGCGTGGAATGCTCCAAAAAAACGTCTAATGTAAATCCTGAGCAGTGCAGTACATATTCATACCGCCAAAGTCTGTCAACTCAGAGATGCTATCTTTAATCACTGCCACCAGAATGAAATTTACAAAAGACATGCAACAAGCAAAAAAGTGACACAATAATTCTGGGAACCATGTGCGATAAGCTATGATAAGGTTTTTTGGCGACAATATGACTGTAACCAATTTAATCTAAAGAGGAAAAAAAATTAAATTTAGAGGCTAACACCAGAGCCATGGCTTCTTTCGACTTAAGTATGGGCGAGCCTACGGAAGCCTTGTATTTAGAAAGCATTTCATCTATTAACCAGTTTCTTGTTACCTATTTTGGAACAATTCACGAGGTAAGCGGCCCTTGAAATCTCTCACCATTCTTGGAGGATCAATGTAATAACGACATAGAAAGAAAAACGGTATGGTCTATAAGCAATTTTTTATGGAAAAGTCAGTCTTTTCACAAAGACATGAAACAATAAAGTCTAAGGTGATTTACTACCATGTTTCAGTACCGCAATCGCTTTCGAACAAAAAGGGAGTACAGTAGTTTGTAATGAATATAAATCATCGACCCGAGCAAGGATCTACATATAGCTAAATTCAAGAGGCGTACCTATTTTTCCTGCAACGCCTAATGCACAAGGAAAACAAGCAAGACAGCAACAGGGTTCAAACTAGGTTCTACAAGGGGTGCCCTCTGTTACACCCTAACAAGAGAGCTACTCTCTGGATTCCCGCAACTGTCACAAATTGGGTCCAGAAGAGTGAGAATAAGGATCTCTGCAAGAGTAGCTACCATACCAGGTGTCACTAATCAACTAAATTCAGCCCCACAAAAGAGCCACCAAAAATCCAGAACATTCAGAAACCCTGACAATGCCTAGACCAGGCTTGCCAAACTGAGGGTCCCCCGAGGGCCATATGGGTCACATTCGTGTTGTCATGAGGTCCACACACGACAACAAATTGAAGTCATTTAATAAAAATTATTGCAGAGTATTTTTATTTCTTAAACTTAGAAACATACAATGTGCATACAAATAAAGAAAAGAATGCGTTTTTCTGTGAGAGACGCACGTTTATCCAGTTTAAATTACAAAAACTGCAATTTTAGCCGTTAAATGACCAAATTACAGTATATTTTGTGCGGGCCACAGGTATGTTTGCAAAAGGCCGCATGCAGTCATACCTGGCCTATAGACAATGTAGTAAGAAGCAACCGGCAGTCAAAGGTCAACGAATGAAACGACTCAACGAGCGTGTCCAATAAAAATTTGTCATTCACTTTACATGTGTACTAGTTGAATAGAATGTAACCTCATTCCTCTGCAAATATTTCCGGCAATAGTACCGTAACATTAATATTAATATTTTTCATTCTGCTATTTTCTTCCCCACTGAAATATTACCTGACAGGGTAGTGAAGCGAACATTGAAATAATGGTTGTTGTGCAGAGAATGTGGTGGCATCAGTTCATCTTCAATATTTGCTAAGATGATGATCAGTGACGAGTTGCAGAGATTTTCATCTGAATAATATGAGTCATAAATAAGTTGGGGCATAAATTAATCTCCCAGAAACTTATTCTTTTCCTAGCAACTGATGATCCCATAAACTCGATTCTCTCTTGAACCTGAAGCGGAAGTGAGTTGCCGTTAGGCATAACAATGAGAATTGTGGACAGAAGTAGGAAGGAATAAAGTATGAGAAAGGAAATAACTAAGTTACAATTGCAAAGTATGAGCAGTTTGATTAGTATTTAGGCGAACTATTTTTATTAAATAAGAGTCTCAAAAGAAATATTTGAGCTGGTAATAGCGCTAACGTTGTTTTCTGTTTCAAACTTGCAATATTGAAATGTTAATTACATATTCGGTGAAGGAGCGTGGCACACACGGGCGATATACCATTCCATTTTGGGAACACAAAAGCTGTTCGTTCACAAGTTGAAAGAATCCGAGAAAAGAATGAAACTGCAAAGGGTGGAACTTTCAGCAACTGGAAAATGAAAGGAAGATGAAAATGCGGGAAAAACCACTGGGTGGAATTAAACTCATCTTTAGGCAATTCCAGCTGAGATTCCATTCCACTGACAAAGCAATATTCCTCTCAATAGCCTGACAGATGGCGTATTGTGATATTCAAGGCCCCAAGTGAAAAGGATACCTGATTCAAGAAATAATTATAGTAAATGACATGTATTGAAATATGTGCTCACAAATAATCCCCTTCCTGCTCATTAAATGTTCAAAGGAGCCTTCCTTGTATTCATTCTTCCCCCCAGGAGATTTTGCTTTAATACCACCACTTTTTAACATTCGAACTCTAATGATAATTTTGATTAATAAATGCCCCGAAGTTATATTGCTGCATATCTAAATGAAAGAAGAATTATAAAAAAACCTTTGGAATAAAGCTGCTGACTTAAAAGACTTTCCCAGAAAAATATAAATAACTAATTGTTATACACCATTTTCACGTGTACAGAGAGATTAGTTTAGAAGGGAAACAGGTTGTGGTAGCATTAACTGTTGATGGTAACACGTGACCCACGTGAACAATAATGACCCTTCTATAGTAAAAATCGTGAAAGAGAAAAAGCAAAAACTGAGCAGTACAAAAGAGATCTTCTTATGAACAGAATGTCACCTCCGTTATCCGGCTCAAAGGGGGAGAGAAAATGGTGTAATAAACAGAAACCTATGATCATTCTGTTAAGGACCATTTTGAATAATCATTTGCGTCAAATTGCAGCCACATTATAGCCTCAATATAAGGAAATAAACAGCACATGGCATGTCTTGATAAGCCGTTAAATTTTTGCAGTTGACCTTCCTATGTCTTCACGATTTGCTTTATTTCATTTCAACAAAGCTTACACTCTAAGCACAAACACATTTTACAATACACACACACACACACACACACACACACATATATATATATATATATATATATATATATATATATATATATATATATATATATATATATATATATATATATATATATGTGTGTGTGTGTGTGTGTGTGTGTATTATATATATATATATATATATATATATATATATATATATATATATATATATATACAGTATATATATATATATATATAGATATATATATATACATATATATATATGTATAATACATATACATATATATACTGTATATATTTATATATATATACACACACACACGCATATATATATATATATAATATATACACACACTAGTGATGACGTTGGTGATAGTGATGACTGCTAGACAAGTATAAAAGTCAAACACTAATTGTAAAAACCTCCGAAAAAAAATTATTTATAATATCAAAGTTATGATTAACCAGAAATTTCCATATAAGGAAAAGCCAGCTATTTTGGAAGACGTGAAACATGAAAATGCCCTCTTGGAGGAGACTTCATGATTTCCTAGAAATGAAACGTGGAGGAGCAGGTTTTCGGGCTTAAGGTCTGTTGCATAATGGATCCGTTCCTCTTGTTTAAGGCTTTCATTTTTTTCTTAACGGTGAGGTGACAATGTGAAAAGTATAAGAAAACCAACAATATTAATCGGCGTTCCTTTACAAATTTCCTCTCTTTCTTATCTTCTCTAAAATCACATGACTGGAACATGTTCAGTCACTTGGCAATTAACTTAAAATAAAATGGCATCATTTCCCATCGCAGTTGACATGCTTCATGTGCTTTGTAAATGGGGATTTTAAATGAAGCCAGATATCATTTGCGTTTAGTAGTGGCTATGAAGCAAAAATTGCAACTAGGAGTAGCTGTTCATTAGCATTTATGTTCCCCTCGATTTATTCATTAAACAATTTTATGTTCTGACCTTGTTTGACCACTCGCTCATTACTTCCAGAGAGTTAATTTACGATGCAGTTTTGACCATTTAAGAGTATTTAGTACATACGCGGTCTATATAAATCTTATCTGGTCATTCACATGAATTTATGATCTTTTATAAAAACGTAGGTTAGTATCCTGTACCCATCCACCGATAATCTGGCTGAATGTTTGTGAGGAGGTCGACCAACTCAGTATTATCATTAACCTGCAAATGAAGAAATATATATGTTTTATGAAGACTGTTGTTTCTTTGCATGGTTTCTTCAGACCAAGTTTGCTGAAGATTTTTACTTCATCTGAGTGTTATTTTTAGCTATATAAGTTATATAATTCTAATGGAAGAAAGCAGCAAATGGCAAATGAAATAATAGCTCTCCTGTCTCGTGTAATTTTCGAAGAAGAGAAAAAGTAGTTCGCGCTATTCATTACAACGATGCCATCCAACCCGAGCACCTACACCAAGTTATAGTTCCCTCGTAAACGGGACTTCAGCAATATAATGGCACCTGTTAACCACAAACTTTTTCAGAGTAAATAATTTCGTATTTTCTTAAAGTATGAGCTCATAGAGTCCATTTTGTCTTCAAGCTTACAATTAATGAAATATGAAACACCGTGATATTTATTTGAAAAGGGCAAAGGTGCTTTATGGAAACTGTGAGAAACATGTTTTTAAAAAGAAAAAACTTTGTTTCGATGAGGTACCTAAATTTATTTCATTTTAAAAGATTTAGGACAACAGCCGTTCAAACGCTATTATACACTATTATAAGATGGTGCGAATGAATCTGCTCAGCTTAAGTTAAAATGTGTGTGATCTCACTAGATATTTGTAGGCATGAACTGAACTAAAATCATATTTGTCCTCGAAGCAAAGTGCGCTTGCGTTCCCTCACGCAACCTCTCGTTTGGGAGTTTGAATTTTGCCTCGGAAGGTGAAAGCGTCTTCGTTTATTCTCTGCTTGCATATAGGCTTGTAGTGATAGATACATACATACACCCATAATTGCATACATACATACATACATACATATGTACACACACACCACATACATATATATATGTATATACATATACGTACCAATGAACTGTCTTGGCGGAGGTGGGTCATTGCCGAGGCTAGTACATTTCCCCGCTCACGACGGATAAAAGCAGTACGACATCTCGGCAAAAGACTTATGCCTCTCTTGATGGCTCAATGGTTAAACGTCCACTGGAGTCGCTGAATAGGTTTTCGTCACGGGTTCGTGTCCCGACGATTCCAATTCATTTATCACTTATATAAATTCCCCTTCGGCGACAATTCTCCAACGGAGATATACCGAGGTAGCGTGAATTTCGATATTAAGCGACATTTGTAGCTTCATGATTGTATATAAATCACGGTGTGATAAAAATTTCATAATAAGAGCTGCGTGTTCCAAACGTACCAATGAACTGTCATGGCGGAGGTGGGTCATTGCCGAGGCTAGTACATTTCCCCGCTCACGACGGGTAAAAGCAGTACGACATCTCGGCAAAAGACTTATGCCTCTCTTGATGGCTCAATGGTTAAACGTCCACTGGAGTCGCTGAATAGGTTTTCGTCACGGGTTCGTGTCCCGACGATTCCAATTCATTTATCACTTATATAAATTCCCCTTCGGCGACAATTCTCCAACGGAGATATACCGAGGTAGCGTGAATTTCGATATTAAGCGACATTTGTAGCTTCATGATTGTATATAAATCACGGTGTGATAAAAATTTCATATATATTATGTATATATATATTATATTACCAGTCGTATATCCCTATGAAATATTCATACAGTATGACAGTTATGCTTAACAACCAGGGAATGTCCGTAATGCAAAGCATCGACCAGCTTTGCTTACTATTGCCAGAAAAGTCACGGTAGATTCTTCGAAGTGCAATACCTCTTCGCAAGGGCAAAAGGACTATAACATATAGATAGCTCCCTGAAACCGATGATAAATTCTTGCACGCGAGAACTAGTGGGTCTCTCTCTCTCTCTCTCTCTCTCTCTCTCTCTCTCTCTCTCTCTCTCTCTCTCTCTCTCTCTCTCTCTCTCTCTCTCTCTCTCTCTCTCCTCCGCAGTATAACTGCTTTAATATAAAAAATGCCCGTGAAAGGGAGATAATGCACAGATGAAAGTAAAAGCAGGGAATATCTGAAATGGCCGGAATGAGGAATGATGGTCGCTAATCAGTTTTACATAAATTCAGAGATATCCCTATGAATATCTATAATAATAAAATCCGAGTGGCTCTTTCTTGTTTGTCCGCCCCGGGTGGGGGCGGGGTAGGTAGGGGATCGGGAGGATAGGGAAGACATGATGGGCAGCGCCGGGTTCCAGCGCAGCGCAGTGCGAGCCATCAGGCTTGTCCAGAATAATAGTCTCTACATAAATAAACAGAACTGATACAAAGATTGAGATATAAACTGAATGTGAAAACTTCTAATTAGGTACATAAACACAACCAACTGAATATAAGAATTTTTAGTTAGATAAACAAACTGAGTGTGAGCATTTGGCACAGGTGGAAGAGCAAGGAAAAGAACGAGGTTTAATTCTCGTGACTGTCTCGCTTCTTTATCTTCATCGGTGCTCCTTAAACCTGAAGGCTTCGGATGGACAAAAGACGATGAGGAGGAGGTGTCTTATGTGAACGAGTTATGGCGAGAATTTATGTGGTCAGGTGTAATCCTCCTTCAGGAAAAAGGGGAGACATAGATTTCATTGAAAGAGCAAAGACAGCAGAAGGTTGGCAATGCGCATTTTTGCAAAGTTGGGGAGGGAAACTATAAGAAAGCTTTTTATATTTCTAACATATGTTTTCATCGTTCATCAAAATTATCAATGAAAACTGAACACAAGTGTTGGGTATATAGCCTAGAATCATCACCTCTTGATCTCTCCCAAGGCGGAAGATGCAGTGTTTACAAACGTAATTTAAATATTATCTTGTAACCATGAGGCTTCACCTTGTGCCTTTTCCAAGAAGGAAAAAGAAACTTCACACAATTCTTGTGTTACAGGGTACTCCATTGCTCTACTTTATGTCTACGTCCTATCAGTTCTTCAGTAACCCTTTGGTAACATCTGAACATTTTATTTTTCATTTCTATGTAAACATGTGAACTATTTGCCTCTGTTTAAGGAGACGGAAGAGGTTCTATGTTTTCACCAGCGTCTCGATGTGCGCATGCGTGTCGGAACTCATGTTGGCTAGAAGGACATCTAAAGAACGGTTCGACAACATCCGACAACAATGGTTAAACATAGTATTTCGGTGAGCTCTAGAATAACTTTTAGAAAAAGTTAGTCGTGATCAGCGGTCAAGGACAATGCGATAAATTTTTGGTCGATAACAAGAAATCTCAGGAAAATGTGAAGAAAATTCGATAAAACTTCGCATATCATTCGTCAGCTGACTTCGGAGGGCTAACTTTTAGGAGAAATCAGCCAAAGATAAAGAATAAAGGGTTGGATCAAAGATTTTCATAGGTTTAAATGCTTAATCTCAAGCCACACTCAGAATGTCCAGTTCTTATTGATAATTTATATATAATGCATTCACACATCCCGCAAAATAGCAACAAGGTAAATCATATACAAAGGTTTTCTTAGGATTTTCCAACAGAATTCATTAAGAAGACATATTTAACTCCAATCAATCCTGCGTTGGCCGAATCAATTTCTCAATACCCTCCCAAAATCTAATGATAAATAAAACTTCGGGGGTTGCGAGGTGATGTCTTGTGCAACCAAAGGACAAAAGTTTTCATAGGGGAAAATGTTTTCTTTGACAAGATAAATGCAGACAGACGATGCCATAACAACTCTCTCTCTCTCTCTCTCTCTCTCTCTCTCTCTCTCTCTCTCTCTCTTTCTCATGTATCGGGGATCAGAAAATAGGTACATTCCAATCTTCCCCTTTTTTCTAGACCAGGAAGGGTGGAAGAAGTACTGGAAAGGATGCGACCTAATATAAAGGAAATGAAAGAGTAAGAGCAACATTGATGGATGGCACAGTTTCCTTAGGTGTGTGAGGCATCTTGAGCTGACGAAGTTGTCTTCAGAGGTTTAAAACATAGCTTAGCGCCTGATTTATGAATGTTGCGTAATCTTGAAGGGGAAATATGTTAGGTGTGTGTGTATGTGTGAGCGCATGTATAAATAAATAAATACATATATGGTGGTGTGTGTGTGTGCAAGGAGTATTAATTGTGTAAGAGAAATTCCTATAAAACATGCTTGGCATCTTGTCAATAAAACATAAAATTCATTTCATTTTAGTGTCTAGATCACCTGCAGTTACAGAAGTGGTATCGTGAGGACACTAGATTTCTGTTCAACATGATTTAACTTGTGAGACCGATGTTTCCTGCCGCTTACATTTTGGCATGTGAGTTCTCTGGTGCGTTCATTTACTGGTAAATAAGACTTCTGCTTCTATCAACAGCTCGGTTCTGTCGTATAACTGCTGGTATACAGCATACCAACCCTAATTACGAAACTAATCCTATCAGCAGTAATTGTGTGCACAGTAATTCTATCAACTCTGATGTCAGTTAACGCGAAATTAGGATCGATTTCATGAGATACTGTAGTTAGATTCAGGTTTTAATAAATTTTATCAATTTCCGCGGTTGTTTAATTAGCTTTTCCTCCAATGGAATGACCTGTATGATGCCAAAAATCATACATCACATCACGTTGTATATTATGTACTTATTGCTAAACATACACTGCAGAAAGGCCTTACAAATCTTTATAAGGCATTTGTGAACATTCACTTCCGTGAAGTTTTGCACAAGAGGGTAACTGTTTCTGGTTTATTTCCATGTGATTATCATCAAAGTAAAATAACAGCAACACCACCACCATTATCAACAGCGAGACACCGATTATGATAATAGTAAGTGCCTCTTCGATTAAAGATTATTCCTTCGAAACCCACGTTAACCAGAAAATTTCAATCATACCAGTTACGAATGATGAAATGATGGAAAATATACACTCCAAGTCGCTACAGATACTAAATATAACGATCCTTAATAAGCACAGACTACTAACCAATAGTAGTCTATGGATAGACAAGCTTTGGCCTACCCAGTGAGCATTAGTAGAAAAATTAACCTTCCTCCACAAGACAATGTGCACGTGAATAATAAAACCACTGTAAAGATGCTCTGATGCAAAAATAGCAAGTTATCTAAGATGGAATTCCTCATGAGAAAAAAAATTAAATTAAAACGAGAATATAACAAAAGGACCAGATGTGTCAAGAAAAGGTGAAACATTACCAAGATAAAAATATAAAAATTGTCATAACCATTTTTCTGCTGTAAATATAAATGTACAGAAACGTGAATATATGAATGTGTGCAACTACCTAAGGAGAAAATATAACAATCAGAACTGAAGTTCGAAGAACAAGAAACCGAACCTGCAAATAGTGTCTAGAAATCCCAAAATTGGTCCATAAATAACTAATTCAACAGGGAAAGTCACAAAACTGATAAACCTTTTGATTACAGCAGTCTGCAAATACACAGAAAAAATCTAAAGTTCAACGGGAATATGAGCATGTGGAAGAAAGTAACAGATAATGGCAAATAAAAATTAAAGACAGTGATTTGACTAAGAATGTATGAGAAAAGAGAAGGGTCTTTATATCCATGTATCCATAAGGATGAAAAGCTCTTTTGCCTCTGGTTTATCACGAGAAGGGCCGTCAAGCATTTCCCTGGAAAAAGTGGTCGAGTGTATTTCAGAAATGGAAGGGGAAGGCTTAAAACTGTTATCTTCTGCTACGTTTTCATATTTTCCTCTCCTTTATATTTTATTTTCATCGGGGAGAGCCATAGATTTAAAGGTAAAAGGTCTGATTTTTTATAGACGGACATTGCATGATGGTTTTGTTTTAACATTACTTACTTAATTTCAGTACAATTTAAGCTCTTCGGTTCATTTTCCATCTGCAAAATTATTTATTAAAGATATCACTTTTCGTAGCCACCGTTTTTATTTCAAATTTCCCTTTATGTCCCCCTTTTGTGGCAATGCGAGCCTTTGGCAAAGAAATTCAGAAACTTTTCTGTTTCCTTTCGAAACCATAAGACTTCTGTTAATCATACATATTCGTTGCTTCTTCGTCTTGTTTACTGTTTCTTATAACCATAATAACATAAACTCCTGAGTGTTTCAACATACAGTATATGCATCCGAATACCTCGAATATCCCATTTCTTATCTGACTATTCATCTAAACAACAATGATCCTTACAAAAGAAAAAAGACAGATCTTTTCCCTATAATCAAGAGCGTCTGTCTAATGTATAAGACATTTTCAGGGAGCTTAAAGAGGTTAAAGAAAGTGTGGTTAATGCTCACACCCTCGCATGAAAGATTAACCTTGCTGAAGTGCAAATGCCGGATTAGATGGAACGTTATACCAAAGTATACTGTAACGTTATTTACTTTGTGAAGAATGGTCGGTTAGCCACTACGGCCAATACATAACGAAAAACAAATTTAGTAAGAATGGCTCCTTTGATTTTAGAACATTCTTATGTTAACGAGGGGATATTTGGTGGGAGGAAAAATGAAGAGGAAAGGAGAGGAATTATATATTGAAATTAACCATATGAAAAAAATAAGCAATAGAAATAAAAGGACAGAAGAAAAATAAGGAAGGGCCATAAAACAAAATACCACGGAAAACATGCATAGATAGAAGATGAGACCATAGGTATTATTATCAAAATAAAAATATGGTCAAGAATAGATCGGTAATACTAAACCAATAAACGAACTAATGGCTGGAAGAAACGGACGCGGAAAGACTTTCCTTTTCATTGAATAATATTCTTTGTAAATTAAAGTTGTTTCTAAACCTAAGCATTAACATTCGTATCAAATATGAATACCAAAATAAGAAACTTTTGAGCTGTCAAAAAGCAAAAGCCAGTTCCACAACATTTCTATCAAATTCGCTAGGTTCTTTGGGAAAAGGGTTCGTTCCAGGAGGAATCCCTGGCACTTAAGATGAAATGGCCAAATGGAAATGAATTACAAAAGCAGCTCAGAACCCGATAAGTTTCGTCTGTTTCCGACGGCTGGGCATGGGAGGGAATCTGAGATGAGAAGAGGAAAATGGGAGGAAAGGTCAACTGAGGAGGGCAAAATGAAAGTGAATGATCGGATAATGGAATGGACAGATCGGACGGAGACATGACAAAAAGAAAGATCAGATTTGAAAGAGAAAGTGGATGGGGAAGGTCAGATGAGAACGAGAAAGAGGGAGAGAAGGATCAGATGATGATGAAAAAATGACACAAAAGATCAGGCGATAAGGAGAAAATGGAATAAAATCAGATAAAAAGAAGCAAGTGAAAGGAAAGATTAGTGATAAGGAAAAATGGGAATTGGAAAACTTGATGACAGGAAACTGGAAGAGAAAGATCAGATGATGAGTAAAAAGAGTTGGTGAAGGATCGGATGACGGGGAGAACGTGGGACTGGGTGTTTAAAATGCCTTTGGGCATTAAATAATTTACTGAGCAAAGTGAACGTGGGAGAAGTCTGTGCTTTTCCATATGGGTAAGAGGGAGTTGAAAAAAATATGATGTTTCGAAGTCTGCACCATAAACATCATTCCGTACACGATTTATGTTCTTTGCCTTTTAATCGAATGTAGAGTTAAGCGTTTAAAATTACTTGAGGTTGAATCCTGACTTCCGTCAGTTAACTATTTTTGGCACTGATAAATATTACTGTTATATTTCAGGACAGTTGAATGTACATACCCCACAAGGAATCATCTAAGAATAAAAGGGAGGCGATTACTTGCACATGAAAGAAATGTTGGGCTACGCCATTTTCATGACAATAATTGGGAACAGGGGATAATTAGGGAAACGTAGAAGCAATTAAAGTTTGCTGTCTCGTAATTAATCATTAAATTAAGAACGTAAAAGGGTTATAATCAGAAACAGGTGGCTTAATCGTGTGAGGAGAACGAGACAAAATATTAAACGATAAATCACGAGCACCAAATGTTTAAGAGCAAGCATGAGCAGAGAGAGACTAGCGGTATAAAAAATGCGACGGAAAAAAGTAGTCGTCGTTCTGTTGATTGGGTATCCCTGCAAATTTATCTAACGGATGAGACGCTGGGAAAGTTGACCTCGCTATTGACTCGACGACAAAAGGATAGACTTTTAAACGAAAACTAACTACTTTGGGAACAGGCTGTTGCCCCAGTGACCACTCACCTGTAGCTGCAACTCTCTATAGTTTTCTAAATACCAAGTGCGGGATAATTCAGTGCTTAGGTCAGTAGATGCAAATTGAGCTTTACCAGGGCGTGTCAGTATCCTTCCGCCCTTTCCCGTGACCTTAAACCTAGATTATCTGTATAAATATATATATATATATATATATATATATATATATATATATATATATATATATATAATTTTATATATATATACTGTATATATACATATTATATATATATATATGTGTGTGTGTGTGTTTGTTTATGTGTCTGTATATATATACATATATACATTTATATATATATATAAATATATATATATATATATATATATATATATATATATAAATATATATATATATATATATATATATATATATATATATAATTTATATATATATATATATGATATATAAATATAAATATATATACATATATATATGTGTATATATATATACATGTAGAGAGAGAGAGAGAGAGAAAGAGAGAGAGAGAGAGAGAGAGAGAGAGAGAGAGAGAGAGAGAAAGATTATATGCTTGAGAAGATTAATACCTAATAGTGTATGCGTTTACTCTCACAAGTTTTACTCTTATTACTTCTCCGTTTCAGGACTGATGACGTAATGTCAGCAGAGTCAGCTAGAAACTAATTCCAGTGACGGTGATTACGAAATATGGAAAACAAATTCTGCAAGTCTCATCTTTCTAACATAATGGGAAAGGCAAATGTTTGGACTTATAATTGGGGACGCTCCGCTTCTTTAATATTTACAGACACGAAATCAACGTAGACTCAGTCTTTATAACTAATTAAGAAGCATCTCGTGTTTGCATAGTTCAACACATGGCGGAGCATTTCCCAGCAATCCCACTGGTAAAAATTTCATTATTAAATATGACCTGAGTAAATGTTGAGCAGCCAAGGCTTTCAGTATTAAATTCATAGTTTAGTTAAGATACAGATAAGATGTGACTTCCCTGACAATTATGAATGTAAAACAAAATTTATCTTTTTCTGTTATTAAATAGATACAGAAACACCAAACTTGTTGTGTAATTTAGAAGTCTTTTAGAAAGAAGAACTATCATGATGAAGACCTTGTTATTTCTGTTCGTATCATGGCCGGAAATCAGAGGATGTTTTAACTGTCGTTATCAATTTTCCTGAATAATAACATCATTTTTATTATTTATACATAGTACATATATAATATAAAAAAATACACCTGCACTTAAAACAATGGGGCTACCTTGAAGGCCAATATCCATAGACAAATTTCCTACTTTCAATGAACAGGAAACTTAAGACCCTTCGTAAATTTATCAGCAGCAGAGAAACTTAAATACGTAAAAGAATAGGGGAAACTTCGAGCCCTTCGCAACTTCTTTGACTATATAATTTCCCGAGGGAACTGAATAACTTTATAGAAATATTCTTTGTAATTAGTTGAGCTAAAGTTTTTGGACGAGAAGTCCCAGGTACAATGCCTTGCAGCATCAAGAGTTTTGACCAGAAATAGTGAACAAGGAGAAAAATAGTGCAACTACTCTACTTTCACATAATATTTCACTTCATGAATATGATATATTTTGTGTATTCTCATGGGGAACTCTTTATTTTCAATAAATTTCGGAAGTTCACGTCAGGAGAATAGGGTTATCAAAAAGCTTTAACATGTAAACTTATATTAGCTATTTCATAAGTTTTAAGGAAAACTCAGACAACTTTTGATGCTTCCAATTTAATGTGGGATTATTTAAAAGATAACTAAAAAGCTAACGGTACACAGATGCTATAAAGCGAGTTTGCCTTAGCATTCATAGTTCAAACATATCATCTCTCATGTCAAATAATATTCAAAACTTTTCTTACGGTCGGTAATGCTTGGAGAAAACAATGCAAAGAAATGGATGAGAGCAGAAAAAGTAAAATATAATCTATAACTATAAGTCGTCAGTGTACTGCCGTAGGCCTACTACTAAAAAATGCATTCCTTAAAATGATCTTCAGAACGGGAAAACAGGGAAATTGTGAATATTTTTAAAAACTACAATAAACAGATAGCATGTGCGCGCTGTTAAAGAATAAAACAACAATAATGTTAGATCACCTCAACTACATGAAGGAAGGTAACGTCTATGGCGTAATAAAGAATCTTTACTGAATATTCTAAAACTAAACGTAAGGAAAATAGTCAATCCGAAAAAAAAGTCTCGAGAAATATAAATCATTTTACGCGATCTTTGCGAAATATTCTGCACCTACAGAGACAAGAGGAAGATCGAGTCAATCCGAGGCGTCTGTCGATTGCCTGACTGGATGTCTCTTCCGCCGTTGCTTGACGACACCTCATCCAGCCAAAGGCGCAAAGTTTCCCTCCGATGAGGACCTTTCGCTTGATAAGGCTGCCACGGGCGGACTTCAAGTCTCTCTCTCTCTCTCTCTCTCTCTCTCTCTCTCTCCTTTTCTTTTATTTTTGTCTCTCCTCAACACCAACTAAAAGCGTTATGATTTCTTTGACTAGTAGTAAAGACTGGAAAGGAAAAAATCAAACTTTCTTGGATTTTCACTACTTTGCAGAATATTCGGATTTTTACACTTGGAGGCTTATTTTTAAACTGTGTACTTGCCAAGTATATTTCATCATAATAAATGTGCGCGTATAAGCATATAGTTTGCTTCTATATTTGGTGACATTAAATAGAAGTTGAGCAATAAAGAAGTTAAATTCTGTGAAGAAATTTTCTCACAAACACCTACATACACAAACAATCAAGTCGTCAGTTTGACAAGATCACACGGGTTTACTGGGCATTACTGCTGTCTGGGCCCTGTTATCTCACCCTACCCCGGTTTTGCTCCAGAAGTGGTTTAACGCTGAAACTATTGAGGAGACCTTTGGCACATTAAATTATTTAATTATTTAAACATTAGATTGTGAACGTTAGGTTATTCTTTCTTTTTTACTTTCTCCCGCTATCTGGACGCCCCACCCCCGTGTTAGTGTGGTTGTGTTGTTCTCTTTTTTTAATAATGTAATTGTTTTGGATAATATTGTGTAAGGGTAACTGTGTTTTTGGATATTTAAGTATTGAAAGGTTCAGATTTTATTTCTGTCTAGTGTTTTTGTATCAAATACTAAGCGTGTTTTGTCAGTGTATTTTGTCCCCCTTGAATCAGTTTTCACACTCTGGTATTTGTATGCACGATTCCACCCATTGTGGACTTCGTTGTTGTATGGTAAACATTGGCATTTAAAGATTTGGAATTGTTTATGGTGCGATGGTCAAAGAGGCCGTTAAAAATATATATAAAATATATATATATATATAATATATATATATATATATATATATATATATATGTGTGTGTGTGTGTGTGTGTGTGTGTGTGTGTGTGTGTACAGTTATGTATACAGATAAGGTTTAAATAAAAGAAATAATTACAAAAAGTACCCACGTCCCCAGGACCAGCAATTTCATTTTATTCCTGAATAAAGAGCTTTGTAGCGTTGAATGAATTCCATTTACACTGAGAATGGACAGTAGAGTGAGCGCCTACGTGGGGTCACTGAGGAATAGGAAAGAAAGAAGCGCATTTAAAGGACGAGGGAAGGCAATTAGGACTTCCAGCTAGGAAGCGACGACAACAGGGGAGTTGCGTCAGTACCTCCAGTTGTTTGTTTATGGACACTGGGAGGGTTTCATCCCCATCCTTTGACCTCGATTTTCCCTTCCATTTTAAAAGGTCATTGTTTATTACTAGGTAACAATACCTTGTTGTAAGTCGTTTCCTTTTAACCTTAATCTAAATTTTTTTTTTCTGTTTTATATCTGTTATATATTTGCATCTCTCTCTCTCTCTCTCTCTCTCTCTCTCTCTCTCTCTCTCTCTCTCTCTCTCTCTCTCTATATATATATATATATATATATATATATATATATATATATATATCTTTCTCTCTCTCTCTCTCTCTCTCTCTCTCTCTCTCTATATATATATATATATATATATATATATATATATATATATATATATATATATATATATATATATATATTGTGACAAAGAGAGAGATTTATAAATGCTCTATGTAAATGCAAAATGTTTATACATAATAAGTGCATATTACAGGTGGGCAACTTTACATCAAAATGTGTCCAACGCTGACATAACAGCTCCATTCAACCTGGCAAGCCGATTTCAGTCGGGATGCGTTTTCTGCACAACAATAGGAACAAATGCGATCCGGACAGATGACGTCCATTGAATTCCATATTTATCGGTTACTTGAGAGAATGCCTGAAGGCTCCACTGCAAGATTTGTTACACCTTCGCTGTGTGATTTTCTTGGCACCTCGGGTCCATATTTCAAATGTCAGACATAAAACTTGATGTTAGAATGCTGATTGTCTTCAGCACATGTACGTTTCCACAACTTTATCGGCACTTGTAATATAGGTACATCACAGCAGTAAATTAATGTCAAATGCTCGATAATTTGCTTTCTTCTGGGAGGAGGGGGGCGCGTATGGCCGTGATTTTTTACCTTTTTTGAAGTGAAAGAACATAATGACTCGTACTCTGTTACCTGGAACCTGGCACTTATCCAGAATGAGAGTTTCTGTTATAAACACTGAGATCTTGTTGTTGATGAAGTTTGGTTGCAGATACAGAATTCTCAATCCAGCCGTTAGCATAATTTTGTTTGGTTAAAAATGTGCTCGGAGTGTACCTTTCCTTTGAGATACAATCCTGATTTTTTAAGATCCGGAACATTTCTAGCTACTTATCAGATTTATTCTACTGCCTGTGAATGATATAAAACACGTATTGATCATTAACTTCACGAATTTCACTCATTTGAGTATCAGTGCCAGTATTCCAATGAAATGACAAAGTAACTGGTTGACATTACAGACCTTGGCATCTACTGTGTTTTTTACTGTCTGGGGACTAAACGACACGGGCGAGCCGACCCCCGAATTTCGAGGAATTAACGATTTTTATTTTTTTTACAGTTTTGGACTGGTATATGTCTAAATGAACATGTCCTGAAATTGCTAAAAAAAATGTTTTTAGGTGAGTTTTTTTTATATATTTTTTCACTGCCTATACCGGCCCGTGAGCGGCATTGAGCGATAATTGTCGCAAAATGTCTGTATGACTTTTAAGGTGGAAGTGAGAAATATATTTTACTTTCCTACTAAAATACACATTATCTACGATAAAAACTGGCTCGTTCTCTCGAACTGTCACACAATGTTTATATGACTTGCCAATTCCGGATAGTAGGAAGCGAGAAACATATTTTGGTGTTCTACTAAAACTACCCATTTTCACTGATAAGAGTTCGTTCGTTCTCTCTCTCTCTCTCTCTCTCTCTCTCTCTCGAAAAAATTATCAAATCAGAGGAAGTATGTATCTATGTATCTCGATATTTTGAACTCGTCATAGTCGTATCAGAAATGCACTATGCCATCTAGTGTACATATAATATTTTGTATTTCTAACAAATTTTTACCATGTATTTCCAGAAATATAAAATTATGTAAGTGTAGGTAACAGTTCCCAACAGACCGTCAGTTTTTACCCAATACCCATAACCCACCTCGATTTGTGAAGTAGCTTGTTATTGTGGTTCTGGTTCAAGCAACGTCCTTGTGCTTTGTGACGCGACGTTACTCATCTCATTTTTGCAATTATAATGCCAGAAAGTAAGAAAAAGCCCGTCCTTATGAGGGAAAAATTTCACCGATTGTGTCTGCTACTTGGGTTACGAAGAGGGACCCAAACAAGCGGGAAGCTCTCGCCTGGGATATCAACAATGCAAGAACTTCCAGATCTAGGTAGGCTTGAATTTCCTTAAGTGATTTGTTGCCCAGTATGTACCTCATGATTACTTATTTTTATGATAATGATGATAATTATATAAGACTAGTAAGCTTGACTTTACTGCAGTGAGTTGTCGTCTGACTCGTGACTTGTATAGGCTTGGGTGTTCAGCTTTGGTTTTTGTTTACTTTATCCTCGCAGATGTTTGTTTATTTGCCTCTTCAGTATCAGAACGGAAAACATGCACATTGATAGCTTATATAGGTTATGAGGAAAACTTTATATTGATAGCATATATTTTGGTATTATTTTACAATAGTTCCAACTCATTCTATAATAATTATAGTATTATAGATGTATTTTGCATAAAAAATAATTCAACTTTGTCTCAGAACACTTTTTGGGGAAATTCACCATATTCGAGATATGAATGTTTATATAATCCCCATCCTCGAAAAATTTCTAAGTGTTTTGTTTAACACGGACACAGTTTGTGCTCTGATGCGAATTTGTTTTTGTTTAGAACTGCATTGTGGTTCTGATGCGAATTTTTTCCCCTTAAAATTGCATTGTGGGTAGTTACGTGTTGTCTAGGAGTCACGTGACCTGGTGAAAATCTTACAGGTGTCAGACATTTTCGCTTGTCATTTGGTTGAAGTCTGGCATAGAGTGAGGTTATGTCCAGTCTGTGTTCATCTTGTAACTTTGATTATTTTCGCTTAATTCACGATTTCTTTGAAAATGAAACACGATGCATTGATTTTTAAAGACAACATGGAGTGGTACCTGCAGCAGTGCAGTTCAGTTTTACACCAATTTTTGCTTGAAGCTGCTAAATTATATCCACCTTTAAGTGACACTCAGCCACCATCACCACCTAGGGAATCATTTTCTGATGACGATGACGATGACACTGTAGATAAGCCACAACCATCTTGTTCTGGATATAACCCATCAAAAAATTTGTGTCCATCCAAATAAGGTAAATTTATAATTTTTTAAAATATTGTAACATCTGTAACCCCTGTCAGCTAGCAATGCATCAACATTACCTCTTGCCAGTATATACATGCCTGCCAAGAATCCTTATAAATGCGGTAAGGCGCGGCGCTCCATCCACCCCCCTCGCGGTTAAGGGATGTTAGGCTACATTACACTTGCCTACATTGCCTGACTATGGCTTGTTAGGTATGCTATGATTTACCTCATTTTAGTCATTAATTCAAATGCTGTTTTGTGTCGATGGTGATTTACCCCACCCAAAACCCCCATTCCCAAAGGGTCCCTAACCTTGTTGGGGTGTATAGGCTAGTAACTCAAAAACAACTCTTATCCCCAATGTATTACTATCATAACCATTCAGAACACATTAAAACACACATGAAAATACATAATTACTTTAGAAAAATGGAGTTGATACTGTTGTAAAAATTTACCAATATTTTTAGGAAAGTTTGTTACCAGTCTGAACTCCAATTCCACATGAGGACTAGTACTAAACACGGTGAAACAGTGATTCATCTACACTGTTTCGGCTTGTGTAGTACTAGCCCCTGGGGGATCAAATGCCCCTTCAAATGTCCTTAAGTACATTTCGCAAAATTGAAACTTACAAAATACCCTAAATCATTTACATGTATTTGATTTTTTATTGCGATAAATATTAGTTTGCAAGAATTATGTATATAGAATGTCTGTAATTTTTTATGAAGATTCGGAAGATATAATAAAAATCGAATAGGGATGTTCGGACTGGAAACGAACATTATCCTATTTTTTTTATTTTTTTATAGTTTAAGAGGAATACTTTGGGGCGAGTGTTGAACGAAGGGAACTAACCTAACCTTTCCTAGAATACCCTGCCTGACCTTAGTAACCAGACCTTACCATCCTAACCTCTTTAGGGCATTTATTTTTATAAGTTATGAAAAAACTTTGCACTGATAGCATATAGCCTACTATTTTTTATAGGTAGCATATACTATTTTTTATAGGTTATGAAGAAAACTATAAATTTTTTTTATGGAAAAATAGCAAAAATTTATAAAGTTTTCTTCATAACCTATAAAAATAGTATATGATATCAGTGCAAAGCTTTTTTCATAAAAAAATTATATTAATAAAAAAGAATAAATGGTTTTTGTACTAAAACTATTTCGGCATATAAGAAATATGCCCTGAAATTTACAGTATAACCAAATGAATAGACATGTGCTCCCTCTCGTGATTTCTATGTTTTACCTAAAATTTGCATTTATATTTTCAAGTAAAGTTTGCAAATAAATTTACCAATAACGATAAAGGGTACAATAAAAGTAGGGAAATGAACGAAATTTTATTAATGGAAAAGAATGTATTCTGGAATTCAAAATAAGCTCACAATAATGTATTATGTACATACATTATGCACACATACAGGAATTTGCCATAAAAAGAGCTGAAAATTTACATTATATATATATATATATATATATATATATATATATATATATATATATATATATATATATATATATATATATATATATATATATATATATATATATATATATATATATATATATATATATATTATAATGAACCTGACTTGGTTGAGTGGGTTCTAAAATTCAAAAAAAGAATGGGACTGGAATGAATGACAAAAGTTGTGACAAAGAAAGGAGGAAGGAGCCGAACAATAGGATTAATTGTGTTCATAAGGCAAAGTGATAAACATGTTTTGTTCCTTTAGTTTTGCTGAAGTGAGCTTAGACCAGGGAAACAGTTAAAGTTCTTTGATGGAGTGATGCCCTTTTACTTTAGTGTATTTCTTGTTTATTTCTTGTTTATTACTGATACCTCACACTTGTTTTGATAAACTTAGTTCAATTTTTCACATGATTAATTAGCTTTTTAAGGGATCACTGTTACCTTTAGAGTACTGAGTCGTAATTTTAATTGTTATGAGAGTTCAGGTATCTGGCTGAAGTGAGGTAAATTTTTGAAATCTGTGATTAGGCTGTAATAACTAGGTACTTGAATGCTTTTGTGACAATATATATATATATACACATTATGTATGTATATATATATATATATATATATATATATATATATATTTATATATATATATATATATATATATATATATATATTATATATATATATATATATATATATATATATATATATATATATATATATATATATATATATATATATATATATATATATATATATATATATATATATATATATATATATATATATATATATATATATATATGTAGAATCTACTGGTCACTTTTACCAGGCAAGAAATTGAAGAGACTTGTGATTGCCGGTCGCAATCACAAGTCTCTTCAATTTCTTGCCTTTGGATGGACAGTACCAGTAGTTACAAGCATATCCAAAAAAAAAAAAAAGAAGAATTGAGAAGTTAAGAGGGCATTGTGGCTATTAGAATTACATACATATATGATATATATATATATATATATATATATATATATATATATATATATATATGTATATATATATCATGTTTATGTATATGTAATTGTAATAGCCACAATGCCCTCTTAACTTCTCAAATTCTTCATGCTTTTTTGGATATGCTTGTCACTGCAAAGCTGTAAGATCCAAGCACAAGAAATTGAAGAGACTGTGATGCCTGGTCGTGGGAAACGAACCTGCTTCACCATAATCACAATGAGGTCACGTTGCCGATCTGACCACGAGAAGGATAAAAGTCTATTACCTCTATTATCCTTCTCGTGGTCAGGTCGGCAACGTGACCTCCTTGTGATTATGGTGACTCTCGTGGTCAGGTTGGCAACGTGACCTCCTTGTGATTATGGTGACGCGGTTCGTTTCCAGCGACCGGGCATCACAGTCTCTTCATTTTCTTGCGCTTGGATCTTAAGGCTTTTTTTAATGACAAGCATATCCAAAAAGCATGAGGAATTTGAGAAGTTAAGAGGACGTTGTGGCTATTACAAAATTACATATACATATATATATATATATATATATATATATATATATATATATATATATATATATATATATATATATATATATATATATAGATATCTGACCAGTCGATTCTACATATATATATGTAATTTATATATATATATATATATATATATATATATATATATATATATATATATATATATATATATATATATATATATATAATTACATATATATATGTAGAATCTACTTGTCACTTATATATATATATATATATATATATATATATATATATATATATATATATATATATATATATATATATATATATATATATATTGTGACGAAGTGTCCAGTGTCTGTTCTTCAAATCAAACCTGATATCTAAGTGCTTGTCCCGGAGTCTAAGGCACCATTTATATATGGGGGAAATGGTCCAGTGTCTGTTCTTCAAATCAAACCTGGTATCTAAGTGCTTGTCCCAGAGTCTAGAGCACCATTTATATATGGTGACCCCGGAGTGTCCAGTGTCTGTTCTTTAAATCAAACCTGGTATCTAAGTGCTTGATATTTGATTACCAAACTTACCATTTATTCAACAATAATAGTTACCTCACAAAAGCCAGACACCTGAACCCTCATCACACATACAAGACGACTGATTTCTCTAAAGGCAACAGTGATCCCATATAAAACTCATCGATCATGAAAGAAAGCAGATAAAGTTCGTTAAACAGGTGTGAGGTAAAATCTAAGGGCATCACTCCATTAACATTATAAAAGTTCAAATATTTTTATTTATTTCATTTCCCTGGTTCGAGCTCACTTCAATTACTTGAAGGAAAACATCTCACTTACCACTCTATCTCTAATTCAAATCAAAATTACTGGTGGGTCAATGAATGAAACTCTGATATAATATTTTAAATACAAAAATTTATTTCTAAATTCAAAGATTATACATGACATTAACAGTCTCAGGAAATTTATTATTACTTGAAAATTGGATTAAATCTGAATTAATCATCAGTCAAAATTAAATCAGAAATTAATTTATCAATTAATCAAAATTTATTAAAGAAGAATTTAAATTGTTAACAAGATTTCAATTCCCAAGTGTTAAACAAAATAAGGCAAATAAATCAATCATGTAAAAATGTGGATACAAAAGACACAGAAATATACTCTGCAAAAGATTAAATATCAAAATGTAAAGCAAAAATTAAGGCAATAGCAAATACATTACATTTATGCATAAAAGAAAAATTCTTCAAAAGATAAAGCATAAAACATATAACACGAAAAAATATATAAAAAAGTGAAAAGGTATCTTTACATATAAACCACTTAAATATTTTTCTTAGTGCACTAGAAACCCACAATAATTATATTACAATACCTTGGTACTAAAATGCTTCGTGTCTTTAACCAGGCGCCGTTACACACACTTAATAAAATACACTGTTCAGATAAGTGAGACACATTTACTAAGGGATTAAACAAATAAAGATATGAGTGACCATCGTCTACCTAAATATCAATTACGTTAAAACAGGACATTCGTAAAAGAGAGAGAGAGAGAGAGAGAGAGAGAGAGAGAGAGAGAGAGAGAGACGCGGAGCGAAAGAAAAATGCAGCTCCTTTCACAATGTTTTAAATTTTTGGTCTCTGAGTGTCGACTCCTCTGTATGGGCGTCTATCTACGTGGTAGGTCTAACCACAGTGTTTTGATCGAGTCCCAATGGAATGCCTTGCACGCTAATGGAGAAGGTGATAGCCTCAGCAAGTTTTGAATATGGACTAACAACTTACGTCCCTATACAAAGAACAAGGCTCTCAGTCTCTCTCAGCTCGATGCATAAGTCCTTTATAACCCATACAGGGTGTAATCATTTTACCTACGCTAACTCTCTTTTACGGTATACGCGTATCTGAACACAAAATCATAGTTATACAACAACTCACACATATACACGGGGAGATTACTGCATTATGAAAACCACAGTATAAGACTCCTCCCCCAAGAAGATTGGTTATCCTGGGGTTGAATCCAACGATTCACAACGTGGATAAGTAATCAGCAACCACATTGTTCTTACCCGAGATATGCTGTACCTTAATATTATAGGGTTGCAAGCACAGAGACCACTGGAGTGAGTCTCTGGTTGTGATTTGATCCGCTGTAAGAACGTGAGCGGATTGTGATCAGACAGCACTAAAATCTCTTCATTCCTAGGTCTGTTCACATACACTTCAAACCTTTTCAATGCTGTGATTAAGGCTAGAGTTTCTTTTTCGATCATGGAATACACTTTCTGATGCTTTTTCAGTTTCGAAGACACGAAACATACGGGATGCAAAAGTTCACTTTCATCTTCTTGAAGTAGTACAGCTCCAATTCCACAGTCAGAGGCATCAACTTTCTTATTGAAGTCTGGAGCTTGAAGTACTGGTCTTGAGGTTAAAATATTTTTTACCTTCTCAAAGGATTCTTGACATTCTGTAGTCCAAACAAACTTAGCTTTGGGACTAGTTAAGTCTGTTAAAGGGGCTACTACAGCTGAGAAATTTGGGCAGAAACGTCGATAGAATCCTGCCATGCCCAAAAATCTCTGTAGCTGTTTTTTTCGTAGTAGGTGGGGTAGCCTTACGGATACCCTCTACATTAGCATTAACTGGAGCGAAAAGGCCTTTCCCAACTTCAAACCCAAGATACTGCACAGTTGCCTTCCCGAACTCACTCTTCTCTAGGTTGACTGTTAGTCCTGCTTCCCTTAGTTTCTTGAAAACTTTCCTCAGGATCTTCAGATGTTCTTCCCATGTTGTAGAGTAAATGACTATGTCATCCAAATATACACCTACTCCTTCTATGGACCCTAGCAGTTGATCCATCACTCGCTGAAACGTTGCAGGTGCATTCATCAGACCAAATGGCAGAACAGTATACTGGTACAGTCCAAAAGGAGTAATAAAAGCTGACAACAACTTAGCATTCTCATCTAAGGGAATTTGATAGTATCCCTTCCACAAGTCTATCTTGGAGACAAACTTGGCTTGCCCAACATTATCAAGTAACTGATCTATAAGAGGCAAGGGATAGTTGTCAGCCACACTGATGGAATTCAGTTTCCTATAATCAGTACACATCCTAAATGAGCCATCAGGTTTCTTCACTAACACACATGGAGAACTGTAGTGACTTGAACTGGGTTCTGCTAATCCATGCTGCAACAAATTTTCAACTTCTTTCTTCAAAACATCTCGATGATAAGTTGACAGGCGATAAGCTCTCTGCTTGAATGGTCTGCCATCATCTTGGATCTTGATCTCATGCTTGATCAGATCAGTACGCCTAGGTACATCTGCAAATAGTTCTGTGAAGCTTCTAATCACTTCACACAACTCACCACCTTGCTGAACACTCAGATGTTTCAGTTTATCCTCCAAATTTTCCAAAATTGAAGAATTATTCATCTTGCTTTCAGCTCCCAATTCATATCCATCGTCGTCTTCTGTAGTTGAAGTCGTCTGGGTTATTGGACACAGTTTCCATTTTGGTTTCTGAGAAGTAAGGTTTCAAGAGGTTTACATGTATCTTCCTTTTTCGTCTTCGTCTTTCTGGTGTTTCAATTACATAAGTTCTGTCACTTAACCTCTCAATTATCTTGTAAGGACCTTGAAACTTGTTGGAAAGGGGAAATCTCTTGACAGGTAGAAACACTAACACTTGTTGACCAACACTAAAATTTCTTAGCTTAGTCTTCTTATCATATCTCCTTTTCATTTTCTCTTGACTTAGTTTCAGATTTTCTAAAGAGAATTTTCTAATCTCTTCCAATCTTTTCCTCAAGTTCTTTACATACTCTCCTTGGACTTCCACTTGATTTTCTTCCCAATTTTCTGCAAGAATTTTCAACGGTCCTCTCACTTCTCTACCAAAAATCATCTCGTTAGGTGAACAACCCATGCTTTCTTGATAAGCATTCCTAATTTCAAATACCATCAATTGTACACCAACATCCCAGTCTCTGCCTGACTCAGAACAATACTTAGTCAGCATACTTTTCGATGTCTGGTGAAACCTTTCCAAGGCTCCTTGAGTCTCTGGGTGATATGCAGTGGACAACTGTTGTTTCACTCCCTAACAAGTTCATCACATCCTGAAACAGTTTGGAAGTAAAATTGGTTCCTCTATCACTTTGTACAATTTCAGGTATCCCAAACTTTGAGAAAACTCCACTAGTTTCTCAGCAACTACCTTTGCAGATATGTTTCTAACAGGGATTGCCTCAGGATATCTTGTCACAGGACACATCAATGTTAACAGATACTCATGACCCTTCTTCGTCTTCGGCAGTGGTCCAACCATATCTATAATCACCTAGCTAAAGGGTTCTCCTCTAACTTCTATAGGTTGTAGGGGGGGCTTTCTGAATGGTCTCATTTGGCTTTCCAGCTATCTGGCAGGTATGACACTCCCGACAGAACTTGCTAACATCTTTGTGAAGTCCAGGCCAGAAAAAATATTTCATGGTCATCTCCACAGTCTTCCTGATTCCCATATGTCCAGACTCATGAGCTACTGCTACTACTTGCTTCCTCAATGGACGTGGGATCAAAATTTGATGATATTCGCCCCATTCAGCATCTCCTGGTATATCTGCAGGTCTATGCTTCCTCATCAGCAAACCTTCCTTCAGATAATAACAGGTAGGAGTCTGTTGCATCTCTTCTTGATCAACAACTCTGAAAAACAACTCAGCTAATGATGTATCCTTCTTCTGCAGTTCCATTAGCTTCTCTCTGGTCACCTCCAACTTCAAGGGTTGAGCTCTCAATATCTGCTAACTCAGCTACTGTAGTTTCACTGTTATCCTCAGGAACATCTTGACTACTCAGAGTCTCTTCAGGGACGACAGCTTCTTCTTGGGAAACCTCTTCTTGATCAGCACTAGGGGAAGTATCATTTCTCCGAAACAACTCTTCTAAGCTCAATGATCCTTCTGGAGTGGGTAAATCCTCAGTCTCTTCACTTGCAGGCATAGTCCTCTTCATACTCCTAGTAGTCACACAGCTAGGAAATAGGTGGGGGTTATTCTTCTCCAAATCTACCGTAGGACTAATCTCAATGGTTTATTTGTCACTATAGGACAAGGAACAAATGGCACACTACCAACTTCATTCCCCAACAGAACATGTACACCTTCAACAGCCAGTGAGTCCTTTACAGCAAAATCAACATCTCCTGTCACTAATTCACATGCCAGGTGTAAGCGGCATATAGGAGTTACCTCTTCTCCTCCTATACCCTTCAAAATAACAGAATCTCCTGTAAGATTCTCCTCCAACTATGGGTGAGCACCACGGACTACCACACTATGGTTGCTCCCTGTATCACGTAACACCTTGGCTGGTACCTGCACACTTCCTCCTGGAGTTGTCAGCATACCCTCATAGATATATGGCTTAAAAGCCTCCAAACTGCTCAGCCACTCACTGCTTGAAGTTACATTTCCACTGGTTGCTAAACATTCAGCATGTTTAGTCTCAGTCTTCACTGGAGCTTGACTCCTCCCCATTGTTCTTTGTAGTCTGTTTCACCTGGTCATTTCTTACTACTTGACCAACTGGTTTGGACTGCCAATGTGTCTGATGACACTCCCGACTGAAGTGTCCTGCTCTTCCACACTTGTAGCAGACAACATTAGGCTTCTGTAATTGCCTTTCAACATTATTATATGAGGATTTTACATTAGGTTGCTGAGGAATATTACCCTGCACTGACTTGGTATTGCCACTTGTAGGATTTCCATTAAATCTGCTCCTGAAATTTGGATGAGACCTAAAACCTGGGCGTTGATTCTGGTACTTGACATTATAGTTCCTTCTGCTGCTTATGATGTTAAAGTCCTCGCTAAGTGTAGCAGCTTTGTCAAGTTTATTCACCTCTCTCTCTCTCAGATAGGCTCTTATGTGTTCAGGAATTCCCCTAAGATATTGTTCAAGAACAAATAATTCTTCAAGATCTTCAAATGTTTTAACTTTAGCAGCCTCCAGCCATCGTTTAAAACATCATCTTACTTTGTACGCATAATCCAAGAAAGTTATCTGGTCATCCTTTCTCAAAGATCTGAATGTTTCATTATAATATTCAGTGGTCATCTGGTAAACTTGTAGCACATTGTGTTTAAGTACCTTGTACTTTACACTGATCAGCTGATAAGGCTAAATAGGCACTTCGTCCTTTACCAATGAGAACACTCTGCAACAAGACTGACCATTTATCCTCTGGCCATCCCATTCCTGCAGCCACTTTTTCAAAGTGATCAAAAAACTCATCTGGAGCTGCTTCTGTAAACTTTGGAATTAACTTCTGCACTCTTACTACATCAAATACAGGGTCTAAATCACCTTGAGTAGGGTTAGATGGTGTTACAGGCATTCAGCTGTAGCTTTTAACCTTTCCATCTCTCTTGTGTCTAGCTATTTCTCTTTCTTCTTCTTCTATTTTTTCTTAATTCTTCAGCAGCTTTCTCTTCTCTTTCTTTTTCTTTCTCGTTTTTCTCTGTCTTCTTTTCTCTTTCAGCCTGCATTTTTCTCTCTTTCAGCCTGCATCTTCAGCTTAATCAAATTTGCTTCTGCTTCTAGACGTCTAAGCTCTGCTTCTGCATCACTTTCTCTTTCTTTTGCCCATGTTTATCTATAAGTTCTGCCTCAGCTGCGTTCAACAATTCTTGAGCATCTCCGAGCTCCTCATCTATTTTACCAGAGTCCATCAATGCTTGGATTGCAATGAATTTTATTTGTACCTTTACCATGTTGGCAGACACCTGACCACCACATGCGACTGCTATCTCACTCCACTGTGCTTTAGTCAGAGTGATTTCAGATAACTCTTGATGGAGGGGGTTTGCTAAAAACTCCTGAATGTCGAATAGAGCCATTTTTTCAATTACTCAACTAATAACTCAATATTACAACAATTCAACATAATTGCAAAAACAATTATATGGTCACTCTCCTCATAAAATAAAAGAACTATATGGTCACTCTCCTAACAAGATATGTCCCTAACACCACCAGTATACACCAGAGTGATATTTGTGATCTGTTTTCCCAGGGTCTTGGGCACCACTTATATATGTGACGAAGTGTCCAGTGTCTGTTCTTCAAATCAAACCTGATATCTAAGTGCTTGTCCCGGAGTCTAAGGCACCATTTATATATGGGGGAAATGGTCCAGTGTCTGTTCTTCAAATCAAACCTGGTATCTAAGTGCTTGTCCCGGAGTCTAGTGCACCATTTATATATGGTGACCCCGGAGTGTCCAGTGTCTGTTCTTTAAATCAAACCTGGTATCTAAGTGCTTGATATTTGATTACCAAACTTACCATTTATTCAACAATAATAGTTACCTCACAAAAGCCAGACACCTGAACCCTCATCATACATACAAGACGACTGATTTATCTAAAGGCAACAGTGATCCCTTATAAAACTTATCAATCATGAAAGAAAGCAGATAAAGTTCGTTAAACAGGTGTGAGGTAAAATCTAAGGGCATCACTCCATTAACATTATAAAAGTTCAAATATTTCTATTTATTTCATTTCCCTGGTTCGAGCTCACTTCAATTACTTGAAGGAAAACATCTCACTTACCACTCTATCTCTAATTCAAATCAAAATTACTGGTGGGTCAATGAATGAAACTCTGATATAATATTTTAAATACAAAAATTTATTTCTAAATTCAAAGATTATACATGACATTAACAGTCTCAGGGAAATTTATTATTACTTGGAAAATTGGATTAAATCTGAATTAATCATGTCAAAATTAAATCAGAAATTAATTTATCAATTAATCAAAATTTATTAAAGAAGAATTTAAATTGTTAACAAGATTTCAATTCCCAAGTGTTAAACAAAATAAGGCAAATAAATCAATCATGTAAAAATGTGGATACAAAAGACACAGAAATATACTCTGCAAAAGATTAAATATCAAAAAATGTAAAGCAAAAAATTAAGGCAATAGCAAATACATCACATATATGCATAAAAGAAAAATTCTTCAAAAGATAAAGCATAAAACATATAACACGAAAAAAATATCAAAAAAAGTGAAAAGGTATCTTTACATATAACCACTCTAAATATTTTTCTTAGTGCACTAGAAACCCAATAATTATATTACAATACCTTGGTACCAAATGCTTCGTGTCTTTAACCAGGCGCCGTTACACACTCACTTAATAAAATACACTGTTCAGATAACTCAGACACATTTACTAAGGGATTAAACAATTAAAGATATGAGTGACCATCGTCTACCTAAATATCAATTCCGTTAAAACAGGACATTCGTAAAATCCCGAGAGCGAGAGAGAGAGAGAGAGAGAGAGAGAGAGAGAGAGAGAGAGAGAGAGAGAGAGAGAGACGCGGAGCGGAAAAATGCAGCTCCTTTTCACAACGCTTTTTGGTCTCTGAGTGTCGACTCTTCTGTATGGGCGTCTATCTACGTGGTAGGTCTAACCACAGTGTTTTGATCGAGTCTCAATGGAATGCCTTGTATGCTAATGGAGAAGGTGATAGCCTCAGCAAGTTTTGAATATGGACTAACAACTTACGTCCCTATACAAAGAACAAGGCTCTCAGTCTCTCTCAGCTCGATGCATAAGTCCCTTTTTATAACCCATACAGGGTGTAATCATTTTACCTACGCTAACTCTTTTACGGTATACGCGTATCTGAACACAAAATCATAGTTATACAACAACTCACACATACACACGGGGAGATTACTGCATTATGAAAACCACAGCATAAGAATATATATATATATATATATATATATATACACATATATATATATATATAATATATAATATATATATATGTATATATATATATATATATATATATATAATATATAATATATAATATATTTTATATATATATATATATATATATATATATATATATATATATATATATATATATTTTATATATATATTTATATATATATATATATATATATATATATACATATACATATACACATATATTTATATATATATATATATACATATACACACATATGTATATATACATATATATATATATATATGCAGGTTGACCATCACTAATCTGGCATCATTGGGACCTGGAGGGTGCCAGATTAGCCATTTTGCTGGATTAGCCATTTATTAGGCTAGAATACATGAAACCCAGTAGCTAAGCACATCATCTTAGAATTAAAATATCCCATAAATCAGTACAAGTTGGTTAATAAACAAAAGACAATTATCAAATACAGGTAGTGCTGGAGTTACGATATTTCGAGTTTACGATGGGGTTAGCAATTAATACTGATACAAAAATATTTAAGAAATATTTTTAGATTTCATGCAGGCGCAGGCAGCAAGAGAGACCACCTTCTTTTCCTCCATCTCTTTATTCCATCTGCTAGTTAAAAAAAGTAAGAAAGAATGATAAAAGTATTGTTAGTAACGTTATACTCTTGCGTAAATGCGTACAGCCATAAACAACTGAACGGGAAACTTGTTTTGCTAATTATCGTATCGGATAACAACTGTTTTGCTTGTATTTCAACCATCGTACGGTAATGCACAATTACTGTAGTTATGTTACAAATAACGTTAAGTATTGTACAAAAGGACTGATATATTTTTTACACTATACCCTTATTTGCTTTGGAGAAAAGATCGGCATGGAAATATACTGCTACAGTAACTTTAAGCTGCAAGTTGTACCTGAAGCTGAGAAAACAATGTTCAAGCTGCTAATGACTATAAATTATCGTGCTTCGGCAACATTGATGAAACTTGACCGTAAATAAAACTGGAGAGAATGTATTTTAATCAAAACTACTGGGCATGAAAGAATACAAATTACCACTGTTTTCACGCCGATAAAAGATAAATACGTAAAGCTCGTATTATGACGAAATCAAGAGAAAATAGCGAACGGAATCTTGATTTTTTTTTTACACAAAACAAATATGCCCCCAAAATGGCCAGCCGCGATTCCCGCAAACGTCATATATTAACGAAAAAAAATTGCTAAATTAATTTCACAACGGGACGTATTTGTTATATTTCGACTTAAAAACACTTCGTATAACGAAAAATATCCTTATCCCAAATAAATAAAGTATCCATATTCATTTATGCTAACTAGAAGCAAGAAAAGCACTTTGAACTTAGTCAAATGCGGCGAAATAAACACCGCGATATTGATTCCCAAAACAAAACATTGATCGCAATTTATAATACAAAAGCAATATGAGAATATACGCAACTGGAAACAATGTAGTAAAGCATAACTTTTTAAAAGATCCATGAAAAAGATGCACATTCATTATGTTGATGTCTGTATAATACTGTCAATATGTGAATAGAGTTCAGTATAATGTAGTCTAGGCTACCAGTTTGTTGATGCAGCACACTGCGCCACCAAATCAAGCAGCCGGTGAGCGAGTTAGAAGAGCGACCGGGAAATTTGAAAATTAGTGGAAACATTAGAAATTACTCTAGCCAAAATTTGTGCCGGATTACTGATTGTTCCGGACTACTAATTGCTCGATTAGTGATGGTCAACCTGTATATATATATATATATATATATATATATATATATATATATATATATATATATATATATATATATATACATATATACATATATATATATATATATATATATATATATATATATATATATATATATATATATATATATATATATATATATATATATATATATATATATATATATATATAGAATCTACTGGTCACTTTTACCAGAGACATATGTAATTGTAATGTGTGTGTGTGTCTGTAACTTCTAGAATTCTCATGCTTTTTTTGGATATATGTTGTCACTACAAAGCCCTCTTAAGATCCAAGCACAAGCTTTTTGGATATTATTTATATATATATATATTATATATATATATATATATATATATATATATATATTATATATATATATATATATATATATATATATATATATATATATATATATATATATATATATATATTGCAAGTTCTTACCATTGAAGTTGACGCATCTAACAGGGAACCTACACTTTTGGGCAAGAAATGAATGCTAGGAGAATTATATTTCAAGTAATGGAAGGATTCAGGAGAGGAATTCCAAGTCTAAGTTAATCAAGTGTATTTACGTAAATCAGAAAACTAAATTACAAGGAGCCTTATGCGTTGGGCTCTTGGCACTTTCAAGTTGAATTACACAATTGACAAAGGCTAAGAGTGCCACTTGATATGGGATAAAATACAATGAAATTACACTCAGGAATAACTTGATTGATGGACGTAGGGGCACAGTGGTTACAGATGATTCTACAGCGAGTCACACACCCTTTCTCTAATGTTTGGAGAAAGGTACATGATCACTTGTTAGCCAAACACAGCCCAATCTTTACAAGGGAATGTTGAAGGCTCAAGGAGTTAACGTCAAGTTTTGCCCCCTTAAATTATTCTTTAACACTGATAAATGATTACCATCAATGTCAGGGTCTTGCACTATGCAAGGGAAAAAGGAAAACGAAATGAGATAAGAGTAAGATGAATGACTGAACACTCCACCGCACAGGACCTTATTCCTTAAACGAAGATCCTTGATTGCAGAATAAATGTCTCTCAAACGAGTGGGACTTTCTACATGTGGTACGTTAAGGTAGCATTCGGATGTGAAAGTGATCGGCCAGACAAAGAGAGATGAGCATATAGCTCAGAGACCAGGGCCACTCAGTGACATGTCACGGGGTCAGTATTCTAGCTGCTGCTGGTGTTTATGACCCTTTGTCATGTTTATATGACCTCGGTTTACTGCCGGTGTTCCTGTTTGGGAATAAGAGTCTTTCTACCAATAAGAGTCATAAAACAGATTAAGGCAAGAGCTTTGAAGAGGCTTAGTGAGTGAAAGTGGACCCTGACAAATTTAATGGGTAAATTTTAATTAACAGGGAGCCACTCCTTAACATGCTTTCTGTCTCTCAGTGTTGTTTCTCTGAAAGTTAGCATAGAGGGCTGTGAAGAAGTGAATACTTCAAGCAATATACATATATGTATGTATATATATCTATATATGTATGTATATTTATATTTATATATATATATATATATATATATATATATATATATATATATATATATATATATATATATATATATATATATACTGTATATATGTCACTATATAACAAGCAAAGGTTGCCCCAGAGGAAAGGGTATGTTAGTCATTGTCCCGTTCATTCTTTAATTGCAGAAACGAAAACTGACGCAGATCCTTCAGATGCAAATATTTTTGAATACTAAGACCCTTCAGTCCCTCCACTTCAGATCAGCTTCTTTACACTTATTGCTTCTGCACCACAACCACAGTAAACAAAGATCCGACCTTTTCATTACTTGATGCCACCCTGAGCGCGAGAATGTTATTTCGTTCGTTCCTGAAATAATGCAAGGGCAAAATGGTGTTGTCTGAAGGAGGTAGGCTAGTATACCATTGAAAAGAAAAGCAGATAAATAGTTGGAGACGAATAGGGACGTGACTTACGAAAATAACCTTAAATCCAGTAGTTTACCTTAACGAAGAGATGAAATTCCTCGTCTGATGGGGGCCAGCAAGAGGGAGGGCAAGGGAATCATTTCACTCTGGTTACCGCCAGCCACGTGTTAGAATTAGTCAGGTCAATGGAGCAAGGGACAGGACATCCGTCCTGGATCAACTTCCGAGCAAATCTGAGAGTGAGCGTGTCTTTCCAAGACCCTATATAACTTCCTGGAATCACGTTTTTTCTCCTCCTAGGTGGCGTTGGGATCGTCGTGCCCACATGGCAATGCGGGCACGCTTGGCTCAAGTTCCAAGATGGGGGAACACACATGTTCAATTTGCCAGCTGGCCTGCCTCGGGCGACAATTAGCTCCGATCCGGTCCGCACCTGGAATTTAAGGAATTTTGACAGTCCCACGAACACAAGGGGATTAAAGTGGTTTCCCCCCAAAGGCAGTGGTTAAGTTAAGTATACCTTAGTTTAACCAGACCACTGAGCTGATTAACAGCTCTCCTAGAGAGGGCTGGCCCGAAGGATTAGACTTATTTTACATGGCTAAGAACCAATTGGTTACCTAGCAATGGGACCTACAGCTTATTGTGGAATCCGAACCACATTATAGTGAGATAAATTTCTATCACCAGAAATAAATTCCTCCAATTCTTCATTGGCCGGTCGGAGAATCGAACGCAGGCCCAGCAGAGTGCTACCGAGAACGGTACTGACCAGTCCAACGAGGAACTCCAAAGGCAGTGGTGAGAGAGAGGTTTTATAGAGGCGAATTGTGTCTTCAGTGATTCATACTAAAATAAATGAACTCCGTGAGTATTCCTTATTTCATTTGACTTATTGACTGGTGAGATGGCATCTGAGAGGGTACTCTCGACACCTCCCCCAACCTTGATGATATTTACACCCTTAGACGGGTTGAAATGGCTAACATCAAGAGGTTAATATTGTTATACTTAGAATACTACATATGCTTATTAGTAAAAGACTTTGTCATAAGGTCATGCGGTTAATATACCTTGAGGAGACAGTACAATGTAATTATTTGTGGGCTTGCTTAGGTGTTGCCACGATACTTGAGAGCAGCGGTCTAGTGCCATTGGGGGCACTATAAACACTGGTGCCAGGAGGCATACATTATAAGTACATAGGATGTATCAGTATGAAGTAGGGGCTATGGAAGCCAGGGGTTACAAATTACTAGGAAAAGACAATGATAAGAGCGAGTATCTCACTTTGGGAGTCACTGATAAGACAGACCGATAACACGGCGCTAACCTTATAGGTGCCTTGTGGCACTCATCTACATACGTGAAGTATAACTGTGTATAATTTACACAATTTTGTGAGTTTGGGACTCGAGATTTATCACAAAGGAATAGTGCAAGAATAGATGACAGATACAAAGTAATTAATAATTGTTAGGGCGAACATGATGATTAATATGCCGAAATTATATTCCTTAGCCTATGAAAATGGCTAGGTTCATTCATATGGTAATACCTAATGGCTTTGGCATATATTGTTTTATTAAAATGTATCATGCTCTGATAGGCATGAAAGGGAAGACATAGGACTTACAAAGTTGGGATATCTGCCAACTGCACTCTGCACTGGCAGAGTTGGAAACAAGGTAAAATATGAGCCTTTGTGAGGTGTAAAATAATATGAGTAATGATCAAAATAAGGAAAGGAAAATGTTAAAGGAAAAGAATAAATTACAAAGTTATAAGGAAATAAACAGGTGAAGAAACCTGACACCCTCTTCTGGATAGAGGTGCCGAGGTCCTTGTAGGATAAAGGGATGGCACTGTGCCAGATGGGCATTAGTGCCAAAGGGAGCTCAGTGGCTCTCTTTAGGCTATCTGGAGTCATCTACGGCCATGATTTTCTCCCGTGGACCTGCCTTTGGGTTGACGGTTTTCCTTGGTAGGGGAATTGGTCGAACCAAGCTGGAGGACGACAATGGAGTGCCACCCAGTTCGGCCTCGTTGATGGCTGGAGCAGGGGCATTTGCTACAGGCTCTACACCAAGTCGTTGCAGTTGCTTGAGTTCAGGCACTGGCACTGGGGCAGGGCCTGACACAGGACTGGGCTTTGAAATCTGCCTGGATGGAGGTAGCCACTGCATAGAGTATTCAGGTGGCACCATCAGTGGAATGAATGGAGGCTTGTGAGAATTACTCATGCCTAATGAATAACTTGAAGGGTTCGGACCCCCGGATTGTTGTAATTTAGATGGACTTGTCCCAGGAGGATGTCATAAACTTGTGATGAGTCTACGTCGGTTAATGTTAGCTCCATAGGGAACCTTGTCTTTCCTTATGAGGGAAATTTGCACACCAGAGTCATCCAGTGCCTTGACCTGGCGTGCAGGGTAGCTACCTCGAGGAGGTGCCACGTATATGGGACCTTCGGCTGGAGGACCTAAGGATTTAGAATTTGTGATGGCCAAAGCAATGGCGGGTGCACTTGATTTATTAGGGCATTTTGCCCATTGGACGGAGTACCCATAAACTTTACTTGGCACTGTCCTATTAGAGGGAGCAGGCCCTTTGCTTTTAAGTCCCAGAGCCAGACATGGCTTGGTGGGGCACTGTCCCATTTGAGAACTTTAAGGGATTTTCTGGCTGATTCTCAGCCTTGAAACAGCACTCTTCAGTGGGGTGCCCTATTTTGCAATACCCACACACTGGTTTCTTTGGGGTTTTCCATTCTTGGGAGGTTGTTGAGAGTTGATTGAGGCAGGCAAGGAAGGATATAATTTTCGTCCATGGGAATTAAGATGAGGATGATTGGTGTCCCAGGTGTCAGCCCAGTGACAGCACTTGACCACCATCTTAGGCCCCATATTGCATAGGTGAGTGGCAAGAGCTGGCTGGAAGAGTTCAAGGCTGTCCTCTGCACTAGTGGTGTTGAGATTCTAGCCATTGTTTTAAGGCCTGGGTCTTTTTGAAGGTCCATTCTGACCAGGTTTGGCCTGATTCTTTGGGCATATTTCTCCATCTTTTCTTCCAACAGTTGGGGGTTATTTCAAAAGCTTTTATGATGGCTTGGTGGACAAGGGTGAGATCTCCTTGGTCTGCTGGTTGGAGGGCATTGAATGCCATGGCACCTTTCCCTTCAAGGTCCTTTCCTAGGATCAGACACACTTTCTTGGGAGAGGGCTTACGGGTTTCCAGGACCCTTTGGGCATGGTCAAGCCAAGCTTCAGGCTCAGCTTTAAGGAGGGACCTGACACTGCTGAGGGTCGAATGTGGAGAGGGCGTTGATGTGTTGCGCACACCTTGGGCTGCCATTGCAAGGTGATATTCTCTCTCTCTCTCTCTCTCTCTCTCTCTCTCTCTCTCTCTCTCTCTCTCTCTCTCTCTCTCTCTCGTTCCTGCCTTTCTTTCTCTTTCTCCCATTTCTTTCTCCTTCTCCTGCCTTTCTTTCTCTCCCCTTTTCTCCTGAGCTATTCTCTCTTTCTCCTTCTCCTCCCTTTCTTTCTCTTCTTTCTCTTCCCTTTTCTCCCGAGCTATTCTCTCTGTCTCTCTTTCTTCCTTGGCAGAGTTTAGCCTCTCTTGGACCCACTCCCTCAGGGCTTGCCTCGTCAGTTCAATTCCTTCCCAGCCTCCATATAGAACTTAAGCTCATCATTGTGCTGGGTTCTGGTTGCCTTAGACATCTTGAGATGGTGTTGAGAGGGGCATGGCCCTTGGGAATAACAATAAGGTTGTAGGACATAGGGTAGGGACCAGTAGTGGCGCTATGGTATAGATTGTGGCACTCTTGGTGCAGGCTTGTTCTTTGGGAATCGAGCGTGAGGTTTGGATTTTGGTTCGAATGAATATCTTGCAGCCCTTTAGGGTTGTTCAAATAGAACGGGTTTTTGGTTTGTCCTGGAGGATGTAGGGTTTGTTCACAAAGAACTGGTTTGGTTTGTCCTGGAGGATGTCGGGTTTGTTCACAGGGAACTGGTTTGGTTTGTCCCGGAGGATGTAGGGTTTGCTCACGGGGAGCTGGTTTGGTTTGTCCCGGAGGATGTAGGAATTTTGGTTTTATTCGCGTATGGACAAGACTGGCTATAGCGTGAATTTGGTTTGGTTCGGTGAGCATTTGCCTGTTCTCGATTTTTAATGTCTCAGGAGACGTAATTTGGAGTTTATTTCATGCATGGTCATGGCCGGCTATAGCGTGAATGCAAAGGTGTTCTGTAGAACGTGGGTTCTTACTCAGAGAATGTGGAGTTTGGTTGTTCAAATGAACATAATTTTGGTTTTTATTCATGCACTGACAGGGCTGGCTATAGCGTGAAATTAATGCGTTCCGGAGAATGAAGGTTTGTGCATGTTGAACTCAATTATTTGGGTTCCTGAGAACTTAGGGATTGTGCTAAGTGAACGATTCAGGGGTCTTGTAAGACCTAGACATCTTGAACTAATTCAGGATGTTTAGGAAGACTCAAGGTTGTCCATGGTGAGCAGGAATAAGCAGTCCCATAAGGACTTGGATTGTGTGAAATACATGAATATAAAGTCTCGAAATGGACTTAGATTTTAGCTCAATGTTTAACGCAAGCCTTAAATGATGATTTGTGGAGAATTGTTGGAGCTGGCGGATAAGGTTAAAATAAGAGGCTTACGTAGAATTGAATACTGCTTAATATACTTTTGAATTTGCTTGCTCACGTAAGTAGTCACAATGCCTGAATGAATGCCTATGCTGACGTCGTAGCAAGTTTTATAAAATTGTATTGCTCTGGGCAGATGGAAAGCTGTAGCTTCTAATTATACACAATTAAATGTATGAAGGAAACAATTTAGCTGGCTTCTCAGCCAAGGATAAATGCATTAAACGCAATGAGAAAAGATTCTGCTTATTTCAAAGAAGAGTTCAATATTAAATTCGGTAGAATATGACCGAATACAATGAAAAAAAATATCAAATCTACCATCCATGTGCAGAATTATACTGCCAAGGATATCTCACATGGTTAAGGGAAAAATATTCTAGGGAGACCTGACTTGGGCACGTGGTTGACGAGCTTACATTAGCGTGTCCTGTGGGTTAGCGCTTAGCATGTGTAGGGCCATCTGCATGAAGAGAAACAGTGAGCAAATACAGCATCGTCTTGCCCGAACACCTGGTCATGAACGAAGCTTTACGCAAATTTAAATGAGACAACCGAAAAAGTTCTGAAGATTTTCCTCTCGTCTTGGAAATTGAATGAATGGGCGCCTCTTTTCCTCATGGCTTGTTTACTGGGAAATTGAATGAAATGTAATTTATTATGTACATTTCTTTTATAGAGGAATTTAAACAAATGCAAATACTCCAAAATTTTTGGCTCACATGGCCTGAACAATCTTTTACGGATTCGTGAGATTTATTCGATAAGGAAGAATAATATCTTGCCTATGAATTCCTAATCTATGAGAGAGAGAGAGAGAGAGAGAGAGAGAGAGAGAGAGAGAGAGAGAGAGAGAGAGAGAGCTCTCTAACTCGAGCGATATGAAATTTGCTGGACAAGATCATTCCTCATGGTTTCTAACGTGTGCGTAATTAGGATTTTCGAATGAAAAATTGTCCGAATCACATGGAGAAGGAATTATCCGTACTATTTCCTGTTACAGTACTTCATAATTCACTTTTCCTAGTTAGCCGATCATGAAAGTCATGCAAACTGGGATGCATGCACGTGTTCTAGCAATTTCCACCCCAATTTCAGTCACGATTTTGTTTGTACCTAACAAAAAATAAAAATAATAACACAACACTTACTGTGGAAATGGATCACTTGTGCTCTTATAGGGTAGTTTACGCTAATAAGGAGTTCATTTCTTGTCTAGCATCCAGCTCTAGCAAGCCTATTCAGCTGATAATTGTGATTGTTGCTAGGGCAAGGATTCACTCTGCAATGTTGCAGATTTTGAGATCCTGGCAAGGTCACCAGTGATATGGTTTTTAACTGGGGTCTTGTTAGATCAATGAAGTATACTAGGGATAATACACACCCTACTTTAGGTAACACAAAAATCTGGACTCTGGCCTTGAGGTCAGCTAAAAAACATATACATCAAAATATGGCTGAAGGCCTACTTCAAGAGGGGAGTGATTAGGTAAACTATGGGGTTTAACTCAATTATATTTCCAAAAGAAAAACACATATCAGAAGAATGGTAGTGTAATTTTGGGGACAGGCAAACATGGTCCTGTGATACAAGATGGAGCAAATGACTGGGGATTTGCTTGAGGAAACACAATGGGATGTCCGCTTCAGAAGGCATTGCAAATGATGTAGTGGGGTCACTGTGCACTCAAGATAATGCACAGACCCACAGCTGGCTAACTCCTAATCTGTAATTGAAACACTTACGGTTACTCAACCAAAAATAGCACTGTAATGAAGGAATTAAGGAATTGCATAGAAGATGCCTAGACTGAACTCTATTCCAATAACTCTAATATTTTATGATTGTTACACTTCACATCAATGCTTTGCAAATTAAACAGCACAAATGTAAGGGGCAATACAGGTCTCACTGTAGGTCTGTTGCACTATGAAAAGAAGAGCAGGAAAATAATTGGAGACTAATAGGGACATGACTGACGAAAATAACCTTAAATCCGGTACTTTACCTTAATCAAGAGATGAAATTCCTCGTCTTATGGGGGCCAGCAAGAGGGAGGGCAAGTGAATAATTTCGCAGCAAAAAGATACTCTGGTTACTGCCAGCCACGTGTTAGAATTAGGCAGGTTAATGGAGCAAGGAACTGGACATCTGTCCTGGATCAGCTTTCGAGCAAATCTGAGAGCGAGCTTGTCTTTCCAAGACCTTTTATAAGTTCCTGGAATTATGTTTTTTCTCCTCCTAGGTGGTGTTGGGATCGTCCTGCCCACATGGCAGTGTGGGCATGCATGGCTTGAGTTCCAAGATGGCGGAACGCACATGTTCAATTTGCCAGCTGACCTGCCTTGGGCGACGATTAGATCTGATCGGGTCCGCACCTGGAATTTAAGGAATTTCAGCAGTCCCACAAACAACAGGAGATAAAAATGGTTTCACCCCAAAGGCAGTGGTGAGAGGGGTTTTATAGAGGTGAATTGTGCCTACAGTGAATCATACTAAAATAAATGAATTAGGTACATTTGACTTATTGACTGGTGAGATGGCATCTGAGAGGATACTCTCGACAATATATATATATATATATATATATATATATATATATATATATATATATATATATATATATATATATATATATATATATACACTGTATATATCGGCCTTTGTTGACCCACGTATGGAATTATTCACCTTATAATTAGGTGACTGCGGTTGTTGCACTCATGGACATGGCGCTATAAACCTCATCCCAAAAGATCTGATAACCCTTCAGGCACTACACCCTCTAAACGTGTTTTTATGTATATCTGTTGATATACATGCTCACATACACACACATATATAGGTATGGTATGTTTATATATATATATATATATATATATATATATATATATATATATATATGTATATATATATATATACACTGTATATATGTATATATATACTGTATATATATATATATATATATATAGTATATATATATAAACACACACACACACACATGTGATATATATATATATATATATATATATATATATATATATATATATATATATATATATATATATATATATATATATATATATATAAGGGCAGTGTTTTTCCACTCTGACGCTCATTGCAATCTAATAACGCACAAATAATCTGTTTGGTGTCCTCCTAGACTTGTTTTTATTTTCATATGGAGTCGTGTTATTTCATATCGGACTGGCTTCCATTTGCATGGATTAAGGATTTCCATTTAAACTTTTGGTCCCAAAACTCGACAAAATTTCGAAAGAATTTTTGTTATTGGAAATACGAAAATAAAGTGCTCTGTTTTCTATGCAAATATCCGGCATCAGAAACAAAAACAGAAACATAAAAGAAAAGGTATTTATGGTCCGAGGCGAGTGGTACTCGCACACAAAACCTGGTGGGAATTTTGAAAAATAAGATCAAGGCCTCAGAAGAAACGTATGTGGGCCCGGAAATGAAAAGAAATAACGCATATATTTATCCAGATTGTGGAGGAAGGTGAAGGAATTGCTGATGAAATGCTGCAGAAATATGTCTATTTGACATTTAGGTTTTGGTGGATATAGATATTCAGAAATGTTCTCTCAACGAAAGTAAGCGTCTATCAAATTGTAATGGGTCGTGTTTATGCATTTAATAAGCATTATATTAGATTTTTATGTTTCATGATCAACAATATTTTTTTATTAGTAATAAGGAATCTTTCTAATGACAATATTTTTCGCCATGGACGATCGTAAGCATGTAATATTGTAATGCGATCTAATAATAATCATAAAATTTATTGTTGGATTTGTTTTCTTTAAATTCCTAACATTGCACTCCTGTCCAGTTTTCTCCAATAGAATTCAAGTTATTAATAAGACTTTCATATTACTGAAAGTTCCTACAGTAAACTGGTAACTCGATTTTTTTTTTTGCCTAGTTAGGTGAGAAGAAATTGTAATTTATAAATAACCTCTACATTAACACCAAGTTCAAACCTTATATAGAAATTGCGCTTTTGTTTGTTCTTATGTCTTCTGTATTATCTGATGGTTACATGAAGTTATTTTTCTGAAATGTGAAATGAATTTGCTTAGAATTGTACTTGTTTATAACTTTAATAAAGAATTTTTCATCCTACAACCTTATACAGCAAAATACATTGAATGGTCTGTTGTAACCATTTTTGATAAAAGTTAGTTGAAACTATCTGATCTCTTTGTACCAGATTATTGCAATTTCTTGTTCATGTTATATCCATTGCGATTTATAAATTTGTGAATACAGTTTGTCATAATTCTTGATGTATATGTACTAGCAGATCTACCTTATATTGATTTGTAATATGAGGGGAATATATATATATATTTTTTTTATAATACAGCAGTACTTTCATCAGAGCAGTCACTGATCCTCAAAATAACCTAGTTCCATATCAACGGTACAGTTAGAAATACCTAGAAAACTGGTTGAATATTTTTATGAATCAGTGACGACAGTTTTCAGATTTATGCCTATAATATCTCTGTAATTCAGAAGAACTGTAACAGGCATTAATGTGCCAATGAATCAGGTGTCTTAACACTTCCTCGTAGAGAGTTTTCTTCTAAAATCTTTGCATCTTAAGTGACTTTGTAGCTGACCCAATTGATAGTCTCCCAAGAGGTACTCGTACATATTTTACTAAGACTATATAAACTTCCAAGTCAATCTCCTCCTTGAAATGGTCTTTATTTTAGGCTATTAGAATCTCCCAGTCGAGTGGAATGTAACTTCAATCTTCCATTCAAGAATTATCACAAAAAGGTGTTTATCAGTTATTTATTGAATAAACTACCATGGATAAAACGGTGAAATAAAGGAAATAATAGCCAAAATCCCGATAAGAATACCTTTTTTGTAAAGTCAAATCACTTGATAGCTAATCGTGTCGCCAAATTTTTAGGTTCATTTTACAATTTTTGGAGATCAATTAGAAAAATGTTTCATTTCATTTGTAACCCTCTGTTGCTTTACAAAGTCTCCTCATTTAACGTTTTATGAAATATGGAGATATATTTTCATGAAACCAATTCTTTTCACTTGTACCCTGTATTATGCTTGGGAATTATTTCAGTTCTTCGTGACGAATAACATGATCGTATACCAGGATCATAATATATTTCTTCGTATTTCTCTTCCTTAGTTTTCTTTTGTCAGATTTTGCAGAGGTAAACAATACAGCGATAGTTCAATAGTTGCATTTCTTTTTTATATTATGAACTATTAATAAATGTATTTCAGGGGCAGGCGTCATTTTTTTCAATGTATTTTGGCGGGGTGCCTATGGTGCCTTGAATAATCCACGCTTTCTTGATAACTTTTCAGGTTAAAAATGATCTATTGGAGAAGAGGGTAAAGAAAAATACTTATGCGAACACTTTACTTATGGCTATCATGTTAGACACACACGTTTGTCTTACAAAGATAATTTCATGGTAATGATTGTGAAGAGTCATGTGCTAGGTATTTTGAAACATGTCGTGAGTTATAAGCTATATTTAGAGTCGTCAGTTGATTTCCTTGGGTAGCAGATAGGATGGAGAAACAGGAGGGAAGAGAGAAAAGAGCACTAGACGTGAATGTTCATTGCTTCGTCAAAATATATACCATCAAAACGGGAGGGCCTCGCCGAGGTAATACTCATTCCACTGGGGAAAAAGCATTCTGAAGATATTCATGAGATTCTCTCTTTTTCCCTTACACGTTCTACATGACAAACATCCGTTCGAGTGCAAATTGGCGCTTTACTCATCATTGGGTAAAACCCCAGAAATAACTTTTCTTTACAGCTTTCTGATTCTTTCAGAGACATTTTCATTTCATTCAAGTTTGGCTTCCTTTCTCCTGCACGGAGGCTTTCCATTTAAACTATACCAGAAAACTCAAGACGTATCGAAAGAAAATTTTGTTAGAAAAAAAATTCTGGACGATATATTGTGGTGCTTTTTTGCAAACATCCAGTACAAAAGGAAAACAGAAACATAAAACAAATGCTATTTTAGGATCTGAGCCCTCAGGTACTCACTGGAAAGAAAATATCTATATCAGAAACATTAAGGAGAAAGAAACGGGTTGGATTTTCACAGTACCAAAGAAGGAACCTTGAAATGCTAATAATGTTTATGTAATCTATGTTTTTTAAAATAGCAAAGGGATGTATGGATGTTTGAGGACCTTCCTCCAGCGAAATAATCGTCGAATCTACAAGTCATAACTATGAAATCGGAATAGTATTTTTGGAAATATTAGCAGTAATAATGATAATGATAATAACAATAATTAGAAGGGAAAAAACAAAGTCAATGAGATGATGATAATGACAGCAATAGTAACCAAATTACAAAATATTCTGTTGCCCCCATTGCCATACGTGTTTAGCAGATTTGCCCAACAAAAAAAGTAGATGGAAAAAGCAATAATAATTATGTTCCATTTCATAAATATGATAAATAATGTGACTCATAAAAAGGACTAAAAGATGGAATTTTGCCTCACGTGCGAGATCTGCTGGTTCAAAAGGAAGAACATTTCAATAATCAGGTATGGACTGAAAGTTAAAATTTTTGTTGTTGTAAGATTACGGTGACCTTTAACCTTGGGTTTTGTCTTAAGAGCAGATGCTGATTAATTACGTTTCTTCTTCAGGATACAGTTCATGACGAATAATCTGTACTGCGTTTAACAGAACTGTGTGATCACTTCAAGTTCTAAATTGTAATAACAGCACAAAATGGCAATATAATGATTCTACACTTTTTCCGCTCGTAGCAATCTTGAAGCAATCTCCTGTTTCAGAAAGAACTTGTGCATGTTCCTAAAGAAATGCTTTCACACAGATATCGAGATTGATTGTTAATTTCTCTATTTGTGTTAATGAGATTTTTCATCCAATGACCATAGCCAGGATTTCAAAGATTGATGAAATCAATTGCGCACTGGATGCCATCGCAAGTGCTTAATTATTAAACATTATCGGACACTACATTCATTTTAAATGCGTATAAAAGCCAACTCTTGTCAGAATATCTGAGGACCAGATGCATAGATATCATGGCACTTTCACAATTCCGGAAACGATCGAAGGTCCCATAGGTTTCGAAGTAAATGTTGATGGGAGGGCTGGTGTCCTTGACGATCTTATGAATGGCTTCATCCATTCAGGGTGACAATCACCTCGTCGAGGTCCTGCCGTTTGGATGGTATACATTTTGATAGAGTAATAAAAACTAGCGTACTATGTTCTCTCTCTCTCTCTCTCTCTCTCTCTCTCTCTCTCTCTCTCTCCTTCACCTCAGTTGAAACCCACAGCAGTGTACTATCCACTAAGTACCTCATTCATTCATCAGGAACGAGGCAGCTGAGTGGAATCGCCCGAACTTCAAAACTAATTAATGTATGTTCCAGCCTTGCTCAGGACTTTATCATTTTTGAAAAAAAAAAAAAAAAAAAATTACTGCCTCTGTGAGTACGGGACGGGTGTTTTTGAGGAGTCCATGGGTCTACCTGCAGAACCGTCAGCAGCCATCTGCCCAGTTCCCCTGGTTCCTAACGTGGGTGGGGAGGGTGTTTGGGCACTGATCATAATTATGTAAGTGCTATAGCTCATTGACCTGTTCTTTACCTTTGTTGTTCTATAGTGATCTTTAAAGCTTTAAATATTTAAGACAACAGAGTGATACTGGATCTGAGAGCACGTACCCGTATCGCTCCCCTCCTCTTGGTTAGAGAATCGAACCTGATCCTCTATCTTTGAGTTGGGTGCACTGCCACTGAACCAAGAGATTAAGAATCCATTCGATTGGACACAAGTTTCTGACGTTGGTAATGAGTCTGCGAGAAAAAACAGGGGGAGAAGGAAGGAAAAACCAAGACTGCCACAACATCAAAGCTAAAAATCAGGAAAATCATCACAACATCGAGGATCAAAGTGGCGAGGGCCTGCCATCCCATCCAATTGGAACCCGGGCTGCATTGGATTTCCCCCGAATCCATAAATCCCCTGACATTTGTCATCCTCACTCAAAGAACAGGATGCGACACAGATGACAAATCCCGCGAGAGACAAAAATCTTACAACGTATTTCTGTTTGTGCGAAACATATCTCTCTCAAACTAGAGAATCGGCCGCCATTTTTCTTTCGTTCTTTTTTTTTGGGGGGGGGGGGAGAGGCGGGTTGGGGAAAGGGACCAGAAAGGAAAAGTTATGTGTACTGCTTTGAAAATCGTACATCTTACTAGTACTTTATGTACTTTTTTAAAGGCGTAAGTTTTGTCACCATAATTCTTAGTCGTTAGCTGGAACATCACCGAGTTTTGTTATGCACATTGATGAGTAAAAGTAGGTTCCTGTGTAGCATGTTTCCCTCTTGAATGCTACGTAAGTAAATAAATTTTGCAAAGAAAGAAGATATAAATATATATATACAGTATATATATATATATATATATATATATATATATATATATATATATATATATATATATATATATATATATATTGTATGCTTATATATATATATATATATACTGTATATATATATATATTATATATATATATGCTTTCATAAATAAGTATGCACAAAGCCTTTCATGAAGACATGGTTTGCAACCTGAATGATGATGAAGTACATATTATTCATTACAATTTTCAAGAATATTAAAAATATTGGCATGAGGAATACCACCAACAATAGTAACAATAGCTTAAATGCAATAATGGTTACTGATAATCATTTCCATTATTACTAGTATATAACTCCATAATCATTGTGGAGTCAAATTGTTATTGTTCATATTCTTCCTCTTATTCTTATTATACTTGTTAGGAGTTTAACCTTGATAACTTTCACTATTTGGAAGAGGAACCAATCGGAAAAACGGAAGCATTGGGGAACCGAAGTTCCAAAGCACCTCACAGAAAGATAAGTCAAGGAAGTCTGCAAAATCTTTAATAAGTGTTTGATCATATAAATGGTGTGTTAGAACTGAAAGCTTTAGGGTTAATATAGATGCGTTGCCCTTCCATCCCATCAGCTACTCTCAACTTTTAAACAGTATTCGCCTCCTGAATAAGCTCATTATTGTCCGGAAATAATTAGGCAAGAAAGTAGGGAAAATAGAAAGAGAAGTAAAGGAAGTGTGTCAAATCTTTGATAAGTACTTGACTATGTAAATGATGTACTAGATATGGGAGTTATATTTTCATTAGAGATGAGTTGTCCATTCATCCCAATAAGTGCTTGCCATAATTTCTAAAACAGTATATATTTTTCGCTTGAAAAGATCAGGGATGAGGAGACGAAACATTCACCTCAATTTAATAAGAATAAGAGGCCTTCAGTCATGACTTCAGCTTTCATGCAGATCGTTGTGAAGACACGCAACAAGCTGTCCTTAAAAATGACTGTCATTTCTAATTTGATGTAGTGTCTGGTGGTTGCGTTTCATGAGAGAGAGAGGCTTTTTTACAGCTAATGCTTTTTAACTTTTTTTTCCTGGTTTATGGTGTATTGAATATAACGCTGTTTTTCACTTTAGGATAAGGTTCTGCAAAACCTGAAAGTGTTTTTATTCATTCTGTCTATTATAATGTTAAAGGGAATATCCTCGCTTATTCTGAATCACTCTGATACGTACATAAGTCAATTCAGCAGGTTCACAGTCATGGAAATTGCAAATCATTTCATCATCACTTCGATGTTGCCCGATGTAACATTCATGGAATGTCCTGCAACATAATATTTCTCCATTGTAAAATTTTTCGTCCTTCATTTCAGAGCACCGTCATTTCTGTAAGCTATCGAATAGATTAATATGTTCAGAGTTAAAACCAATTATGTTTGGTCTGATCGAAACTTGGGAACTAATTTTTTCCAGATCACTGTAGATTCCAGATAGCTTAAATAGAAAATAGCAATGAATGACTTTTATCACATCAATGATTCATATACAATCAGTAAGCTACAAACGTCCTTTAATATCAAATTCGCTATACCTCGAAATAATATATTTTCATATATGTTATAAAGGAATTTTTAGTTGAACTTATTATCAACTAAAATTCCCCTTCGGTATATATATAAAAATATATTATTTCTGATAGATGAATTGGATATTAAAGGACGTTTATATTATATGAATATATATATATATATATATATATATATATATATATATATATATATATATATATATATATATATATATATATATATATATATATATATGTGTGTGTGTGTGTGTGTGTGGGTGTGTTTGTGTATAACTAATTCACAAGATATGGAACGTGATGAATGTATAAATAAAGGCAAATGCCACAAAGGAAAAGTGAAACAATTTAGTGGTTGCTAGGCTTTTAACACGGTCCTTTTACTACCAGACTAGTAAAGGATCGTGTGTCAAAGGGTTTAAGGATGGTCGGGAGGACCTCAAAGACAACCCAAGAGAGGGAAGACCATCGACTGCAAAAATGAAAGAATTGTGGTTTGGTGCAGAATCTAGTGGATGAAGATCGTCGGATTACTATCGATATGATAGCTAATGAAACTGGGATCTCCATGGTTCCGCATTTTCAATTTTAAATGAAAATCTTGGTTTGAGTAAACTTTCAGCACGTTGGGTGTAAAAGCGTTGCGCGAAGACCAACTGCATCAAAGAGCTGAACTTTCTCTTGCAGTTTTAACGAAGATTGAATCAAATGAATCAGAGTTTTTGACCGGATTGTTACTGGAGATGAAACTTGATCCATCAATATGACCCAGAAAGTAAAATTCAATCAAAGCAATGGTTACCAAGAGGTTCAGCTGCACCAGTGAAGTTCAAAGTGGCGAGATCTGCCCAGAAGGTTATGGCAACAGTGTTTTGGGACTCCAAAGGAGTGATTTTGATTGATTTCCTTGAAGGACAAAAAAACAATCACCGGGAACTACTACAAAGGTGTTTCGCAAAAACTGAAGACTGCATTGGCTAAAAACGTCGAGGAAAGTTGCACCGCAGAATTTTGTTCCATCATGATAACGCTCCAGCACATTCATTAAGGGTTGCAAGAGAAGTCCTACGGAAATTTAGGTGGGAAACTCTTCCACATCCTCCCCTTATAGTCCTGATCTTGCTCCTTCAGATTTTTTCCTGTTCCCAAAACTCAAGGAACACTTAAGAGGAGTCCGGTTTGAATCTTTGGATGCTGCTTAACATGCAGTTTCAACATGGTTTAATAGAAAGGCCCCAAATTTCTACAAAGAAGGGTTGCAGAGGTGGAAACAGCGCCTTGAAAAGTGTATAGAGTTAGATGGTAGATATGTAGAAAAATGATGTTTGAATTTCCTTAAATAAAGAGTATATTGAATTTTTCCTGGAACTTTTGACTTACCCTCGTATATATATATATTATATGTATGTATATATATATTATATATATATATATATATATATATATATATATATATATATATATATATATATATATATATATATATATATATATATATATATATATATATATATATATAATGTGTGTGTGTTTTGTATGTATGTATGTATATATATACACTATATATATAATATATATAAATATATATATATATATATATATATATATATATATATATATATATATATATATATATATATATATATATATATATATATATATATATATGCGTTTATGTGTTATGTGCAAAAGTGCCGACGTAAAATTATAGAATACTCCACTGAGTAGGGATAGAGAGGAGAAACTGCAAAGCTTGTTAAAAAGTTAAGTATACCTTAGTTTAACCAGACCACTGAGCTGATTAACAGCTCACCTAAGGCTGGCCCGAAGGATTAGACTTATTTTACGTGGCTAAGAACCAATTGGTTACCTAGCAACGGGACCTACAGCTTATTGTGGAATCCGAACCACATTATATAGAGAAATGAATTTCTTTCACCAGAAATAAATATTTTCCTCTAATTCTTCATTGGCCGGTCGGAGACTTTGAAAGACTTTGAAAGTGTTAGCAACAAGAAAGAATTGAGAGTTGATGTGATTAAGAGTAAGGTTTTGAAAATAAATGGAAGCCAGGATGATGGAGCAATGACTGTTCATATGAATGGTGGAAGTATAAAAGAGGTGGATGCGCATAAATATTTAAGAGTAAAAATACGATAGGCAATGAAAAGATGAGAGGAGAGAAGAGTCACAAAATGGATGGGGCAAGGAAGGTAGCAGGGTGTGCTGCAAAAGATTTTGGGGTGGCCATTGGTATAGAATAGAATATACAATTTAGGCCGAAGGCCAATCGCTGGGACCTATGAGGTCATTCAGCGCTGAGACGGAAATTAACATTAAAAGGTTACAAAGGTGTAACAGGAAGAAAATCTCGCAGTTGCACTATGAAACAATTGTTAGAAGAATGTGGAAAGTAAGGTGGAAGAATATGAAAGGGTTGCAGCAAGGGGCCGAAGGGAAGCTGCAAAGAACCTTAAGTAATGCCTACAGTGCACCGCGCGTGAGGTACACTGACGGCACTACCCACCTACGGGGTGGTGGGCATTGGAGTGTGTATACTAGACTGGAATGCATAAAGGAATTGTTGATTTAACCCTTCTTTATGGTACTGCCTAATTTAATATTAAATTCTTATGCTTGGATATATCAGAAAACTACGATTTCCTTAAACGCTTGCATGGGATAAGGTTTGTTTTTAAGGTCCTTGTATTTTACTAAATGTTTACTTTGCGAGTAAATTAGACTTTTCCAGCAGATTCACAATTGGATTACCTCTTACCCTGCCTACCACTTTTGGATTACCTCTCACCTTGCCTACCACTTTTGGATTACCTCTCACCTTGCCTACCACTTTTGGATTACCTCTTACCTTGCCTACCACTTTTGGATTACCTCTCACCTTGCCTACCACTTTTGGATTACCTCTCACCTTGCCTACCACTTTTGGATTACCTCTTACCTTGCCTACCACTTTTGGATTACCTCTCACCTTGCCTACCACTTTTGGATTACCTCTTACCTTGCCTACCACATTTGGATTACCTCTCAGAATAATGTATGTCAACGTTGGCTAATTGTTTAAATTTCCACCTTTAAATTCAGTGATCGAACCAGGTGTGGATGCTGAATGCAAATGAATGATATAAATATTAAAACTATGAAGACGAATTCTTTGCATACTCTAAGTAGCAAAGGAAGAAATTAGGGTGGAAAATGCATAGAAGGGTTAAAAACATCAGCCCAGGTGGAGGGATGGATCAATTCTTCGAGATGTTCCAGTCATGTAGAAAAAATGAAGAAAAATGTGTTTGTGAAAAGGGCGATATAATTAGAAAGTATTAAAGGAGTAAAAGAAGACTTCGAAATGGCTGAATAGAGGGTGTGAAGGTGGCTTTGGAAAGCAAGGAAGGACCTAATACTCAGGAAATGTGAAGTATGGGAAAGACAGAAATAATTGACGATGTGTACGCAGGAAGGTTTGATGTACCACTGATCAGCATTACCTATAGACGCACAAAGCGGTTAGGCTAATGTTGTGGCTCATCCACTATGTGCAGCATAATACATGAATGCGCCAGTGACCATGATCTTGCCACCATCTCAAGAGCCACCATCAGAAGGTTCGAAAAGTCAAAGGTCACCTCAGTTTTCTTATTTTCATCCAACATCGTGAATAATACTCTCGCCCTTGGGTGCACATAGCTGTTGAAAGTAGGCTTGCCCACGGGGGCGTAAATCATTGTAATAGCAGCAGGTTATCTAATCCGGAGCAATAAAATATAAGAAATCATTCGAAATTTGTAATACGTGTACCGACAGCTTAGAATTTTCTGTCATAGGCCAAGTACAACAACGACCTAACCACCTTAGAATCCATTATCATAAAAAAGCCTGTACCGTCGTTGAATACTCAAACTTCCTCAGTACAATCGCTCAGAAACGGAACACGGTCAACGGGTTTGGCTCACTTTGCTCTTATACGAGTATATGTTAATTAGTCCCAGTCTTGTTTTCATATAGATTGGTTATTTTAAGATTTTAAAGAACTTTTATTTTGATGTTTTAGTTTACGTGATTTTACCTCCAAAAGAGTGGTAACATTATTTTTTCATAAAGAGTTTCGATATATTAAAAAATATGTGATTATAATGTACGCAAAATATGGTTAGCCTTGAAAATGCGACTTCATATCTGTTGGGAAAAGTCTGCATTAATGATAAACTTTTAAGGATCAGGATGTCTTTCCCCGTTTTTTCCGTGATTATAATATATATACATATATATATATATATATATATATATATATATATATATATATATATATATATATAATATATATATTATATATATATAATATATATATATATATATATATATATATATATATATATATATATATATATATATATATATATATATATATATACATATATATATATATATGTATATGTATATATATATATACATTGTTAGATGTGAATGTGGGGCCTTAAGTTCAGTGGAACAAGGAAGGGTGAAGGTCGCATCTGACCATGCTTCCACACAGCAATATCATCCAATTAATCAATTATACAGGTAATTATTAAGAGAAAATCTCGAGATAATGACAAGAGTGTATTGACAATTAATTCAAGGTTGTGGAGGGCTGCTAGGGTCCTGATACATTACAGCAATGGGTGATACTTGAAAAAACACTTGGTAACAATTACTTTAAAAGGGGACAAAACACAAGCAGAACGTGAGCCTGCATTACTGAAGGGGAATTGACGGGATACATGAATTACTTCTATGAGTGAGAGGGCCTTCTTGGCACTCGATGCAGGAAGATTCTACAAGATCTCGCCCATCTCAGTGGGCGCGATGGGAACATACAATCAGGGCAGTCAGTTGTTCACACAAGCCAGGTTTGATCTGCATAATTCAGTCAAGAAGTTACCTGATGAATGGATTTTTGGCACTGAGGAGCTTCTGCTGAAGGCAGGGGATTCCTCTCTCATAGATATTCACAAAACAGAATAACAACACTTCATCTATGCAAAAATAATAATCAACAAACAGGTCACTAATATCACTCCAGGTTGGAAAGGAAGATATGATGAAAATTAGTAATAGAAGAAGGAAAGGTGACCTGCAATCTCAACATCTCACATTACCTTGTCCTCAAGGACGTCTCCATGGGCTATTGGCGACGGACTGTGGCACTTGGGGCAGGGGGAGGCAAAGCTAACTGGCGGACGCTAGGTCAATAGGTAAAGGGGGGCAAAGGAGTGAGGCTGTGGCGCCTCTCGTCTGGTTCTCTCGGAAACTTGAGTTTCTCACAGGCGCTGGTTAGCAGCTCCCTTTTATGGGGTTTGACCTGCGTGTCACAGATGCATTATGGGAGTTGGGGCTATGCTGTTCCCACATGGCGCCGCACCTTAATTTCTCACGCCAACTGTTGGAAGGTTAATCCGCTAATCCCAACACCAGGGTCCTGTGAGAGAGGAAGAGAGAGCGTGAATCACCATTTCCAGGAAAGGAGGATTAAGTTGGCTGGGGATGGGTTCTTAGATGAGGAATAGGGAAACTCTAAATCTGGGGGGGTCTAGTTGACCTGACAAACAAGTTCTCTGTGCTCTTTGGTTATTTGTTTTATTCTAATTTGAGGCAAGTAGGCTGGCTTTGTATGAGATATGCAAATGTAATCATGCTGTCTGCATAATCTTGTAGCATAGCTTCCACCACAAGTAGACATGTCATGCCATTAATTGGGTGAGCATGTCTGCCTCAGCAAGTCACTTGCATCAAATTGCTCCTTGTCTTTCTCTATTTCTCTCGGATATCTTATTTAATTAAATCAAGTTTGCAAACTCCTGCGCTGACATTAATGGTAATGGAATTATGTAAATGCGGAATGGGTTGACTACTCTCAATGAAGTCTCATGATCATCAATCAGTTTCAGAGGCAGTAGTTGCAAAGTATGTTATGCTAACATCTTTATGAATTTTCACTTTATGTTAAATGCCACTGGTCATGGCTTGACCAATCATCAAATACTCAATCATGTTAGTTGGTTAACAAAATTTATTCATTATTTTGTTAGTTCAGTTACATCAAGGTTGCAAATTCGTGCTGTTAGTTTTTTCTTGAGGAGGCATGAAACTGGGAGTACTGCATGGGCTTACGTTAGGGGGGTACCACATGGCACGAGTGCTCGAAAGCTGAAAGCTGAACAACATTCACAATTGCGATTTCTTCAGGTATCAAAAGAAAAGATAGCATCAAGGAAGGAAGTAATCTCAGGGGTTACTTTCAGGAATATGAGGCCTGGGCACTGTTCTCTGGAAGTAGGCCAGGTTATTCTGTGGCTCTGGGGTTGTGACTTAGTGTCTGGATGGAACATCAGCAATCTTACTGTCGGTGCCCTTGGTATGCCCTATTTTCCAGTTATAGTTTTGCAAATCTATGCACCAATGCATTAAGCGCTTATCTTTATTCCTGAACATAGTGAGATACTTGATGGGGTTATGGTCCGTGAGGATGGTCAAGGGAAATTTATGATCTGCATGGTAAGATTCAAAATGCCTCATAGCAAGGATCATGCCAAGGAGCACTTTCTCGATCATGCTGTATCTGCTCTGGGGTGAGTTGCGCATTTTGGAATAATAAGTGATTGGGTGCCGAATGCCATCATCTTCCTGGAACATAACAGCACCAGTTCCTACATCGCTAGCATCAACTGCCAGGTTGAATGGTTTCTTGTAGTTCTGGGTGTGAAGAACAGGCTGGCTGGTGAGTATGGCTTTTAGATGGTCGTATGCGTTTAGACACTCAGACGTGCATCGGAAGGTTTGGTTTCCCCTGAAGGGGTTTGTTATGGGTACAGCCACGTTAGCGAAATCTGGAATGAACTTCCTGAAGTAATGAACCATTCCCAAAAAAGCATCCTTTTTCGTCTTCAGATTAGGCATCTCTCTGATGGCTCTGACATTGGCATCTCTTGACATCAGTTTGTCACTGCCGACCCAGTGACCGAGGTAGGTAATCTCAGCCATGCTAAACTGGCACATCTTCAGGTTTATGGCCAGCTTCGCTCATTGTAGGGCTAAATACACAATGCAATTCCTTATTCCAGCCAGGACCTTGTTCATGAGGTATTGAAAGCAGCCTGGGGAGTTCTTAAGGCCGAACGGCATGACCTTACACTGGTACATGCCACTGGGTGTGGTGAATGCTGTCAGGGTGCACGACTCCTCTGACAGTGGAATCTGCCAGTACCCCTTCTCTGAGTCAATCTTGCTGAGGAACAGGGGCACTGCCTAAGCTGTCCAAGCATACTTCAATCCAGAGCAGAGGGTATGGCTCTGGTTTAGGAATCTCATTCAGCTTGCAAAAATTGATGCACAGTTGATCTCCACCCCTTACTTCGGTACTAGGAGGACTGGGGAGGACCACTGGTAGCGGCTGTCCTCTATCAAGCCCAGGTCAAGTTGCAGCTGGACTTGTTGTTGGATCTTTTCCGCTCGCTGCGGATTGACCTGGTAGTAGTCTTGGGTGATGGGAGTGGTGTTTTCATGCACGACTATCATGTGTTCAGTCACATCAGTGCACCCCAATTGATCTTGTGTTGTTAGCAGATGTTGTTGCAGCAGTTGCACAATATCCTGGCATTGTTGATCAGTCAAGTGTGGGGTGATCGGTTCTATGTTAGCCAGGAGCTCAGAGTTGGTCGTTGGGGGTGGCAAGGCGGCAAGGGCGCCCACCATCGCAGTAGGGCTGGGTGCTGTCAGTTCCAGTTCCAGGCAGTAGTAGGGTTTCAGCAGATCTATGTGGAGCCATTTTGCATGCCTCTTTCCACAGTCCACTAGGTAGTTCAGGGCGCCTCTCTTCTGCAGTACTCAGTGGGGCCCCATGAACTGGGTTTCCAGGGGGCGTGTGGCACCGGTACAGAGGACCAGGACTTCGTCACCGACCTCGAAAGCTCATGCCAATGCATTTTTATCTAATCCTAGTTTCACCTGCATGGAGGGTTGCTTCAGGGGCGCAGTGGCCTTGGAGCAGCATTCTTCGGTGGAATGGCCACTCTCTTTGCAGTGTTGGCATATGAGAGTGCCATTCTTCGGGTGTTGTGCCCCATAGGCGTTGCCCTGTGGGTGGACCTTCCAGTTCAGGGAACTAGTGTCAGGATGGAATGTGTCCGACTCATCCGCGAGGCGGCAGCAGGCACTGAGAGTCTGAGGATTCTGCCCACACAGGAACATCATGAGGTCATTGGGGGCTAAGGACATGAGGTCCTCAAGCTGCATCCATTCTCTCAAGGTTTGGAAATCCCTGCACTCTAGGGCTTTCAACCAGCAATCATAGGCTCTGGTCTTATGATACGCCCATTTGGACCAGGTCTGACCTGCCTCCTTCAGGAGTTGGCACCACCACTGTCTCCACTGTTCAGGCGTTATCTCATACGCCTTGATCACGGCTTGTCGTACCTCATTCAGGTTGCCCTTGTGCCGGCTGTCTAAAGCGCGGAAGGTAGCCAAGGCTTTGCCATCCAAGTGTTTAGTGAGCAGCAAGGTGATTTCGGCGGCAGAAGGGGAGTACTTCGTTATGAGGTCCTCCATGTGATCAAGCCATTCTTCAGACTCGTCCTCAGCTGACTTCGGGCTCAATGAATGGTTTGTAGGGGTTTGGACTAGCTGAGGTGGTGCCAACTTGGGCGATGGAAAGCAGCTCGTCTCACTTGCTCAATCTCGAGTTCCTTCTCCTGGAGGGTGAGCTCATGTCATCGTTCTTCCTCTCTCGCTTTTAGTTTTTCTTCCATTTTCTTTCTTCTTCCTTCAGGAGCTTAAGCCACTTGTCGGCCCACTGGAGGAGCTCAGTTCCCTTTAGCCCCACACTCTTCCCCAGCTCCATGACGGCTTTGTGCTCTTCGAGCGCCATGTTGCTTCGGAGTTAGACGATGCAGGCACTGGCACGGGAGTTGGCACTTCTTCAAATGGCACTCAGGGTGCGTGTTCCAGAGAACTCAAGGTTCATTCAGTGAACAAGGATAACGTGCTCATGGACGGTACCGGCTGTCTTGCAGAGGTTATAGGTTCAGTCAGTCATCAATCAATCAATCAATAAAAATACATGGGCCCTTCGAGGTGCCTCTTGGTGGGGGAGGTTGTTCCATAGAACTCTCAATCAATCAATTCTGGCACTCAACGTGAGAGGGGGGTAACCCTTGTGGGGGGCTACTATAGAACTCACTGCTGTTGTGCTAATTAAAATGGCTCATCATGAGCGTGTTCAATCAAGGCTCATTCAAGAGGTACTTGTCATAAGCGTGTTCATCAATCAGTCAAGGGGGGGCTTGTCATAAGCGTGTTCATCAATCAGTCAAGGGGGGGCTTGTCATAAGCTTGTTCATCGATCAGTCAAGAGGGGCTCGTCATGAGCAGGTTCATCAATCAGTCAAGGCAGCTTGTCATGAGCGTGTTCATCAATCAATCAAAAAGTGCTTGTCATAAGCGTGTTCATCAATCAATCAATCAATCAAAATAATAGGGGTAACCCTCAATGGAGATTTAGTAATGAGAGACACGTAGAAATTATTGGGAGTGGCTTACATGTGGTTAGGGGGTTTTGACTTTAGTTTTGCCTCTTTGGCGTACAAGTAAAATGCGACCTATATAATGAATGAATGAGGTGAGTGAAATGTGTGAACGATTGTTTTGGTAGGAGAGCAGAACGGAATTTCCAAATCTCATGCAGGGAGTTTTGGAACTTTAGCGAACAATATGACACTTTCTGTTCAATCTCTAAGCAGACTGGGCTTCAGCACATGCTCGCCTCATTCAGAGACCCTCAACACAAAATTTCTACTTGTGTAAATGAACTGGGGAATTTGATATTAGTAAGACCGAGTGTATTCCTAATGCCCTAACTGGTTACTCATGGTATGATCAAATCTAGACGTCCTGTTGTTCCTAACTGTGGTTGCCAGATTCGGTGTTCCCACCTATTCAGACTCCAAATTGTCTGAAACCCTTATGAGGGAATCAGTAGCACTTTCCCTCAAGTTAACACTTCACTGCACTGCCTAGCTAAGTCCTATCACTTAAGACATGCAATTTGCTAACATGCAATGGCAGCAAACTTCGTCTTGTGGCAGATAGAACTTCGTACACTTTTGGTCACATGCAGTTTACTCTGGTTAGCTATGAATTCCCTTTCGTGAAATTCTGTCAATGGTGATGTGAAATGAAATGCTTACGCTGCGTACATTTCTGTCACATTGTATGCTTGTGAAAAATCAGGTTTGTCTCAATCTTGCAATATTCCTCTAGCAAATACTAATTAGATCTTTTGCAATGTTATGCAATGTGTAAGATATATGCTAGGCCAGGTCACCAAATGCTAGATGTGAATGAGGGACCTAGAGTTCACTGGCACAAGGGGGTTGGGGGGAAGATTGCATCTGACCATACCCCCACACATAACAATATCATTCAATCAATCAATTAAACAGGTAATTATTAAGAGAAAATATCAAGATAATAACAACAATGTATTGACAATTAATTCAAGGTTGTGGAGGGCTGCTAGGGTCCTGATACATTACAGCAATGGATGATACTTGAAAAAACATTTGATAACAATTACTTTAAAAGGGGACAGAA